>NW_016109094.1:3233-5690 GCF_001604975.1 Cebus imitator | reverse complement strand
TCCCCTCCCTCCTGGCACAGAGCTCCCCCTCTCTGAGCCTCAGTTTCCTCCTCTGCAAATGGGGTGCTGCAGCATGCCTCACGAGGTGGCTGGAAGGAGAGATGTGAGATTGTGCTGAAACAGAACACAGGAGGGAGGTTTTGCTGTTGGACGCTTGCAGGTATGGCAGGCTGACTTCTGAGCAGCCACAAGTGGCTCTGCTGTTTCTTCTTCTGTGGCTCAGGACCAGAACACCTGCCAGAATCACTTACAAGCCCTTAAGGGCAGGCTTCAGGGCGGGAGTCGTTAAGCTTCCCACCTTCACCCCAGCAAGTGAAGGCCACGGCCTGGCTCCCCAAACTCCTATCCCTTGTGCCACAGCAGAGCAGGGCCCCCATTTGGCAGAGGTGGAAGTGGAGGCCCAGACATGGGCTGGAACGTCTCATGGCTGCACAGGTAGTTCTGCTGGAACAGAAGGGGCGTGCGTTTACTAAGCCCACGTGGCAGGGCTTTGAACGCCAGCTTCTGGTGGGCATCCTCCACGGTCAGGAGCCACTGAAGGTTCCACAGAGGGCTGACTTGGGCTGTCTCTGATGTGGGGCACTGGGGGGCTTTGGTGGCCTAAGATGTGCCCGTAGAGGGTGGCCTGGCAGTGGGGAGGCTGCTGAAGACTGAGTGGGACACAGCGCTCAGGAACCACAGGCCGGGATGGCTGTGTGGCAGCGCGGCCACCAGGTGGGGCCATCCACCCGTGTTTGCTCCAGGAGCCCAGCGCTGGGGCCCTGCCCCCCACATTAAGGCCCCTCCTGCCAGGGCTGGTCCTGAGGGCTCCCTGGGGCCGGAGGAGAGGACCCAGAAATGCCAGAGCCCCATGCCAACACTGCCCACAAATAATTGGCCCAGCAAGACCAAGCATGTGAGCCCCATGCCGGCACTGCCGAGCAAAACCAGACCTCAGGACCTCAGGAACCGGCACCTGCCCTGCTTGCCCGTGGGAGGCCTGAAGAGGGGTCCCCTTCCCCAGCATGAGCAGGGCCTGGAACTGCTCTGGAAGCACCTGGTCCGTCCCAGCGCTGCTTCTGTGCCACAGGACACTGCCAGCCATCAGTGGATGATGGGGAATGTGTCCTCTGTGGACTGTGTTCTCTGTGGAGCTCAGAGGAGGGGAAAGGCCAAGCCATTTCTAGGGTGCTGTTGGGAGCAGTGAAGAGGCCCCACACTTTCCAAGGGACACTGTTCCCGGAAAGCCCCTGGAGCTTAGCTGGTCTTATCCTGTGAAGCCGACTCTGGCCACTAAGGGGCAGGAGGGCCATGAACTCAGCCTGGAGGGAGACTGCGGGCAGCCGGCACTCTGGAGGGACAGACAGAACAGGCCACCAGGTGCAGACAGCAGAGGGAGGCAGGGGGATGGAAGGAAGACGCCTGGGATGGATGGAAGTCAGCGCCCTTGGGTGCTGGTACCTGCCTTCCTGGCCACCGCTCGATCAGGCTTCTGAGCCTGCTGGCTGTCAGGGCCGGACATGCCATGGCAGTCCCAGGGAAATCTCCAGGTGTCACCAGGCAGCACACAGGTAACAGGCCTGGAAGGTCCCCAAGATCCCAGCTGGACATGCTCAGACACACTTCGTTCAGTGCCACAAACTCCAGGACCCAGTGAGGGAAACGGGAATACACCAGGCTGAGCAGTGTGACTAAATCCATTTATACCAAAATAAAAAGCAAAATAAACAGGAGTTGCATCACCAGGGAGCCAGGACCCCATCCCCGCCTCCTTCCTCTGTCCTCTGCTATCAATAAACAAGTTTCCCAGCCACAAATAATTATTAAAACCTCCTCCCCATGTGCCAGCTCCAACCTCTGCCAGGTATGATACAAAGGGCACCCCAAGCCCCTAAAATATACAACATGTTACACAGATACAACATGTACACGGGGGAAGGGGGGCCACCCCAGCAGCCCGTGCCCTCGCCTGGTCCACAGTTAGTGCCACTGTCCTGCCTCAGCTGCCGCTCTGAATAAGAAGATGGGAGCCCCCTGAGGGAAAAGTTGCTTTGTTGAGAGGAAGGAGGCCATCAGGCCTTCTCCAAACCAACCAACTCCAGCAGCCTCTGGCTCTTAAATAACAGCCATCGTCATCCAGAAATTTGAGGACTCAGCCCTGGTCAAGGTGGCAAAGGGCCTGTTTGTCTCCCCCCATCAGACAGGGGCTTGTCTTGCTACCCTAATAATAAAGGGGTGACTAGGAAGGGGTGGGAGGGACATGGTGGGGCGGAGACTCCAGCCCCCCTTCTCCAGGCCTTACTGACACGGGCCTGCTTTTATTTATTTTTATATTTTTCCCCATGATGTTTTTTAAAAATCTCATAACTTCCTTTTCATAAATTTTATACTTTTCATAAATTTTTTCTACTTTTTATCCACAACCTTTTTTAACCACTACCTTTCCACATTTTTTATCCCATAACTTTTAATCCCATA
>NW_016109094.1:0-1418 GCF_001604975.1 Cebus imitator | reverse complement strand
AGCCCAAATAATGTGGCTGATTAACAGTGGTACGATTTCTAGCCCGGGGGCTGAAAATGAACTTAGAGTAACTGTCTTTAAACTGAACTCACAGAATGCAAAAGCAGAAAGTTCAAAAATAAAACACAAGAACAGAACGTTAAGTCCATTTTAAACCCCCGGGCTAGAAATCGTACCACTGTTAATTAGCCGCATTATTTGGGCTAATGTTTTTTCTTGATCATTCTGAAACTGGGTTTATCTAATACATTGATAAATTATTTCAAAGGTCTTTTGATAGTTCAAATCACTTCACTTTTACCCTGAGAAATATAAATGACTAGGTGTGACCTTCAGATAGTGTTTAGCATCTGTACCCAATCTGACAATAATGTGCCCATCAGGTACCTATGGAGTAAATCACATACAGGCATATTTAAGCTGAATGTCAGTCTGGAAAATACATTTACTATATTAACTGAAATATCACTCTGTGTAGGTATTTTGTCATCTATTTAAGAAAAAGTTAAACGTTTTTCCTCCATCATTCTGAAAGTGGGTTTGTCTGATACATTGATAAATTCCTACAATTTGGAAGAGTCAGTTCAAGTCACCAGGACCCAATATTTGCACTCTTTCAGGGAATGCAGGCAAATGTGTTAATCCATCTGTAAATTCATATTAGTGCTCTCCTATTAATGTCATATTTATGAAAGTATGGTGAAAAATGCTAAACATAGAGATGGTCAGTAACTAGGAATCTCCACTTCAGGGAGCACACATACGTATCTCCCTCCATCCTAACAATGGGGTGTATTTTGCACACAGACCTTAGAACTTCATGAAGTTTCAACTGTTGATTTTTTCCCAAGCATCATAAAGTTATGATTTAGACAATGTCTGACTGAGAGGATTCATTCATAATGCAGAGGCACATTAACATAAATCTTGCACAAAATATGCCTCTAACTGAAACCGAAAGGTATAAAAACATATTTCACTCTTGGTAAAGAACTTGGTGAGGAGATACAACTTTGATTGAATACACGGTTTTCCTGATAATACATTGACATTCACAAACAGTAGATGGCACTGCAGTCTATAAACATTTTAAGTTGCATAAACTCCTTGATTTTCAAATATAGTACAATTCTGTCTACTGAAACTCCTTTTTGTTTCAGCTAAGTACTCTCACATATATCAGTTTATAATAATGTTTGTGATTATTGTTTTTTGTTTGTGATTATTGTTTAAAGTCCTTTCTATTAAAGAAAAAGAAGTCAATCCCTATGTCAGAGTAACCAAAGTGGTTGAAGAATAGGTATTACCCAGAGAAGTCTGGACGGTCAAATCAGTCTAGCCTCAAAGAAGCTCCTTGAACACAGAGGGATGCCAGGTGTCACATGGCTTTCCTGCACTCTAGTTCATTCTTGACAACC
>NW_016109093.1:10501-11828 GCF_001604975.1 Cebus imitator | reverse complement strand
TGTAGTCTCAAAATACCATTGCCCAATGAAAGAAAACAAGCCTTCCTGGAGAAAGTGCTGATTCCAGGTCTAGGCCAGAAATGTGTAAGGAACCTGGAACATATTGTCATTCTGGATAGCAAAGAATCTATCAAAGATCATTAGGATGATTTCAACATGTCTGAAGGGACTCCTTCTAACCAAACGTAGGAAATTTTGTGCATTAATAAGGCTAATAGTTGCAGTGAATTGAGATATATCAGATATGTTTGAATGTCTGCATTCATAATGATCCTTTTGAAAAAATAAAAGTGGGCTGGCACAGTTCCTCGTGCCTGTAATTTCAACACTCTGGGAGGGTGGGTTAGGAGGATCACTTCATTCGGAGTTCAAGACCAGCCTGTGCAACACAGGGGTACTTTGTCTCTACAAAACATTTTTAAAATTACTCAGGTGTGAGGGCCCATGTCTTTGGTCCCAGCTACTCAGGAAGCTGAGATGGGAGGGTCACCTGAGCCTAGAAGTTTGAGGCTGTAGTGGCATGACTGCTTCTCTGCATATGAGCCTGGGCAACAGAGCTAGACCCTCCCTGTCTACATACATAAATTAATAGAAGTGGTCACCATTGAAGGATATAAATGAAACAGCCCATCATTTTGAAAAATGATAAACAGAAGAAGTCAAGCCACAAACTGGCATTTTCTATATAAATTGTAAAAGTGAGTAACACAGTTTATAAGAAGCAGCATCTCTTTTTTATATTTACATTATTTTTTTCTTCATGCACGGCCCTTCTTCGGGTAGCAGTATCTCTGGAAGTATGACAGCTCATAAATGAAGAAGGAATGCTACAACAATACCTTCGTTGTTCAATCCATAATTGATCAATGGCCATTAACATCACTAATGAAAAAAGAAAAGATGTCTGGAGAGTACACACCTCCTCCCAGAAGAAACTAGCACAGTCTTTTTGTCCTGACCCTCAAGTCCAACCTGAATGTGACCAAGTCTTGAGATCAAACTACTAATTTATGAAAACTAGAACAAAGTGAAGAGCAAGTTAACCAACATCACAAGATACAGTTAGCAAAATTCACAGTATGGGAAACAGCATAATGAGAATACACTTAGCATAATCCAAACTATGGGGAAACGGCCTGATTTATTCAATAAATGAACTGCAAGGGACAACACAGAGATCAAAGTGGGAAGCTGTCAGGATCAAACAAAACCTAAGAGGTGAATCAATCCCAAAGAGAGACTTTATTTGGATCCTGATTCAAACCATAAATACATGAAATGACTGGAAATCTGGAGCTAGCAGGAGAGCTGACAGTGATAAAGAGCA
>NW_016109093.1:3289-8615 GCF_001604975.1 Cebus imitator | reverse complement strand
CCCCTCACCTCAGAGACATCCTAGATTCCAGCTCCCTCCTGCCTGTAGCCAGCTTTCCCAGGGCTGGGCATGGGGGACAAAGGCTAGTCCTGCCTCTTGTCTTTGTTGTTGAGCCTTCTTGCTTGAGGCCTTTTTGGTCTAGTCTCTCCCTTTCCTCGATGAAAATTCAAATACTCCAGTTTGGGAGTCTCCATCCCATCCTCTAGCCTGACCTATCCAACTAGGATGGTGCCTCACTGAAGGAGCCGGTTAAAAGCCCGATCGTTTCTTTTCTCCTATTCGATAAGGAAGCTAATAATTAGGATAATTCAGACTCAAATATTTGGAGATTCTTAAATTTAAAATAGAGTTTGCCATGGAAGAGATTATATGTTGTTCTTAATAGATGGTTGTAAGTCACCTCGACAGAAGCAGCTATATTTCTTCCAATTGTAATTTGAAAACTGAAGGAAAACTTGAGGGACATGCTTAAAATGACTGCAAAAGGTATGAAATGTTGCTGCCAGAGCTGTAAAAAAAAGTTGTTTTTGTTTTGGTTTTACCCAAAAGTTTAGCCATGGAGCTCTGATTACTTTAAAATTCCCACTTCGACATGAATGTCTCTTCAGCCCAACTCCAGTAGCTTCACGGGCTTTGTTCACCTCCTTATCCTGAGACAGGTAGAGCTAGCTCATGGTTACAGGTTCCAAAAAAGATGAAATGACTTTAGTCTGGAATTTGTAAGGTAAAGACTTGAGAGTTGGAAGGCCAGACCCTGCCTGTGGAGAGAGTTTGTTTTCATGGCTCCCCTTCCTACAGAATGGGAAAGGGGAGGAGAGAGGAAACATTCAATTTTTTTGCTATGGTCAAATTGAAGACAAAAACTAACACCTGTAAGACAGGAGAGGAGCATTTACTTACAAAATCGGTCAAACATTGTGTATCACTACATCTGTTGAGCAAATGAAAGCTACCAGACTCAGAAAACCAGAGATGCTAATGGAACTGACATTAGTAACCAGGCTTTTCTGCTGAGTTCAGCGCCCAGGGTGACTTCGAATAACAACCACCCTCCCCTCCACACACACACTTTTCTCAGGACTGGAAAGCTCAGGCAGCCCAGGATGAATAACACAGTTACACATTGGGGCAGGTGACCACAAGGTGGGCAGCAGCAGGGATGGGCATTGTGAGCCATAGGGTGGGGCTGTGGGGTGGGGCATTGTGAGCCACTAGCCTGACTTGGTTGTTTCCTGGTAACCGGGTGACATAGGGTTTTTGGGTGATAGGCATGAGCCAGGGCCAGCAGCCTTCAGTCTAAAATCCTTTAGGAGTTTAGAAATAGATGAATCTAGCTACAGATAATTCTGGGTAACCAGTTCCTTGAACAAAAACTAAGTCCACTGAAATAGAAAACATTATATCATAAAGACATAGAAATATGATCAGCTAATGTCTTTCATTTTAATGGCAGAGATTTTATCAGTATGGAGAAAATGTCTTACCGCTCTTGTANGTAGCACACCTAGTAAGTAGGACCACTTTTCTCTCACCTTGTAGGCACACTTGTTCATTCACTCACTATTTTTTATTCATTTCTTATATGCCATGTATTGGGTGCTACAATTCTGCCTCAGCAGATGTGAAACCACATCCTGTTTGGGGTCTGGGATGGAAAGGAAGAGACAGAGGCCGGGTCTTGTGTCCAAGCTCTTTTCCGGGCTCAGGCATCTATTGAGAGGCATCTATTCCAGGATATCAGCCCTCCCACAGAAACCTTGGGTCAGGACCTCTTGAGAGTCAGGGGAGTTCATGTTTTGAGGGGTCTAGAGCATGATCTGGAGGTCTGGAGTGTGAAGACATCTCTGGCCCCGAGGCCTCAGGTATGTTTCTGCCCAGGGTGCATCACACAGCAGTGTGGTGACTGGGAGGTCACATGCCTTTAGGAGAATTTCTTCCACCTGTGAAGCACAGGCCACAGCTCCTGCTCTGCCCACCCTCAGGGCTGGTGTGGGCATCACAGATGATCACATGTACTGTCCATGCGCTGTAAAGCCTCTCACACAGGCAAATGTAGAAAAGCCAACCTCCACCCTCCCCTGCCCTGGATCATCCATGTCCCCTCTCTGGTCACCCACTGCCAAGTGCGTGGCTTCTTCTCCCAGGCATTTAATGATGGAGGAATCATGGAGCATTGAAGAATCAGCCACTTTTTGTAAAGCTTTAACTCTGTTCAATGATCTTTGGCCTCATCATGCTAACCTGTCAGCCCTATTAAAGTGTTTAGATGGCAGTGCAGAGAACTGGAGGCTGAGGGGTTGCAGGACGTTCCCTGGTTCTCGTGGCTCTAAGTGGGACTGAGCCCAGGCCCTCAGGTCCCAGCCCCCATGCTCAGTCACTCTGCTCTGCCTTTCTGGACCGTCTGATCATAAAGTTATTTTCCACACAATCTTTCTCTTGGTGTTTCAAGTGCACGTGAAAACCCAAGATCTTCCGAAAGCCCAGCATTGGCTCAGAGGCTGTCGGGGAGTCAGTGCAGTGGGATCCATGGTTTGAGCTCTGCATAAATTATGGTCCGTTTCCTCTGGTCTTCTGCCAACAAGATGTCAGCAGTTCTCTTTACTGTGAGTGCATTTCCCAGGATCTTAGCTGATGAATTTGAGGAGAAAAGCATTTTCCTCCTTCAAGAATCTATACAGCCCCAGACCAGCAGCAAGTCAAGAAGGGGCCCCCAACCAAGCACAGGTGCACCTGCAGACGGTGAGCTGATGGCACTGAGGATACTCAGCCCTTATGTTGATTCAAGAATAACAATTGCAGGTTTGTTCCAAAGTTGCATATTTAAAATAAATCAATAAAAATGCTAAGCCATATTGTTAGTCATGTGAGAAAAATTTAATTTACTGTTCAATCAGTAGTGTTTCAACCACAGGAAGATACANTCGTTTGCTGAGGATGATGGCTTCCAGCTTTATCTATGTCCCTGCAAAGGTCATGAGCTTACTCTTTTTTATGGCTGCACAGTATTCCATGGTGTATATGTGCCACATTTTGTTTTTGTAAAGGAAAGACTGGGGTTTTGATATGGATATAAATGTGGTGGATGAGGACAGGATCCCTACTGTTTAGGGTGGTGCTGGGGAGAGTGGTGAGAAGAGACAGAGCCCTCAGGTTAGAGGAATGGACATTTGGTTAGAAATAGGACCTGGGTGGTCCTCAGGGACAGTCCTGGGGTGGGGTCTTCAGGCTGTAGTTGTGGAGGGTTCCCTCTAAGAGGAGAAGGGACTCTGTGCATTGTCCCTGCAGGGCTCAGGATGCAATAGGAGTCTGAAGAGGCTGACCTTCGGTTTGGAAGAAATGAACAGGAAGAAAGGTCCACTCTGTGCTGGTGCAGCCACTGGCCATCCTCAGCCAGGCCTTAGTCCAGCTGCACAGACAGTGGCTCAGATCAATAGTAAGTCAGGTGGGAAGCTTTATAAACTGAGTTCATCAAGCCACTGACACTCCAGCCCAGGTGCCCCTTATCAGATAAGGGCATTAGCTGCTCACCCACAGTTGGTCAAGTGGAGGGAAGCGAAGCAGTCATGTGACAGTTTAGAATGTTGCTTTCTAATACAGTTAGGGGTCAGTTGGCTGCAGGGGTCCCTTGTAACCAACTGATCATTGGAAACGTGTAGCCCATGGCAGCTGACTGTGACACTGCTATGAAAGGATTGCCCTGTTTTGAATCACCCTCGTCTTTCCAAGGGGCTTCATTTGAGGTAAACCATATCCTGTTTGGGGTCTGGGATGGAAAGGAAGAGACAGAGGCTGGGTCTTGTGTCCAAGCTCTTTTCCGGGCTCAGGCATCTATTCCAGGACATCAGCCCTCCCACAGAAACCTTGGGTCAGCACGTCTTGAGAGTCAGGGGAGTTCATGTTTTGGGGGGTCTAGAGCACGATCTGGAGGTCTGGAGTGTGAAGACATCTCTGGCCCCGAGGCCTCAGGTACGTTTCTGCCCGGGGTGCATCACACAGCAGTGTGGTGACTGGAAGGTCACATGCCTTTAGGAGAATTTCTTCCACCTGTGAAGCTCAGGCCACAGCTCCTGCTCTGCCTGCCCTCAGGGCTGACGTGGGCATCACAGGAGATGATCGCATGTACTGTCCGTTCGCTGTAAAGCCTCTGACACAGGAAAATGAAGAAAAGCCAACCTCCACCCTCCCCTGCCCTGGAGCATCCATGTCCCCTCTCTGGTCACCCATTATCAAGTGCGTAGCTTCTTCTCCCAGGCATTTAATGATGAAGGAGTCATGGAGCATTGAAGAATCTGCCGCTTTTTCTAAAGCTTTAACTCTGTTCAATGATCTTTGGCCTCACCATGCTAACCAGTCAGCTCTATTAAAGTGTTTAGACAGCAGTGCAGAGAATGGAGGCTGAGGGGTTGCAGGACGTTCCCCAGTTCTCATGGCTCTAAGTGGGACTGAGCCCAGGCCCTCAGGCCCCAGCCCCCATGCTCAGTCACTCTGCTCAGCTGCCTTTCTGGACTGTCTCATCATAAAGGCATTTTCCACACAACATTTCTCTTAGGTGTTTCAAGTGCACGTGAAAACCCAAGATCTTCCAAAAGCCCAGCGTTGGCTCACAGGCTGTCGGAGAGTCAGTGCAGTGGGATCCATGGTTTGAGCTCTGCATAAATTATGATCCGTTTCCTCTGGTCTTCTGCCAACAAGATGTCAGCAGCTCTCATTACTGTGAGTGCATTTCCCAGGATCTTAGCTGATGGATTTGAGGAGAAAAGCATTTTCCTCCTTCAAGAATCTATACAGCCCCAGACCAGCAGCAAGTCAAGAAGGGGCCCCTGACCAAGCACAGGTGCACCTGCAGACGGTGAGCTGACGGCACTGCGGATACTCAGCCCTTATGTTGATTCAAGAATAACGATTGCAGCTTTGTTCCAAAGTTGCATATTTAAAATAAATCAATAAAAATGTTAAGCCGTATTGTTATTCATGTGAGAAAATTTTAATTTACTGTTCAATCGTAGTGTTTCAACTGCAGGAAGATACACTCACAGCTCAGCTTTGGTTCACATTTAATAGCGAAACACATCTGAAGCTCCTGATGAGGCATTAACTGATTGTTAAACATTTGCTGCAATAGATCTGCACCTAAAATTGTGTTGCCAAATGACTCTTTAATTAATAGACATTATTTGGATAACTTTTACATTAGCAAAAAATAGAACAGATACTGAAGTTAGCACAGGCCTTTTTCCTCCATTTCCCCCGTAATTGATGTATCAGAATGGTGCATTTGTCATGGTTAATGAACCAATATTTACACACTGTTAATTTATGTCTTAGC
>NW_016109093.1:0-2092 GCF_001604975.1 Cebus imitator | reverse complement strand
TCATTAAATCTAAACTGAATAAATGTGAGGAGGGACAGTGATTGAAGGCTTGGGTAGCTCAATGGCCCTCTGAGAGCAGCTAACTTGTTCATGGTACTTTGTGTGTGGAAGGTATTTATTCATCTGTCACAAAGTCAGGGTTTGCAGGACAGGCCCCTGCAGGTGGGGATCAACATCTCAAAGCAATCCACCTGCCTTGGCCTCCTAAGGTGCTGGGGTAAGAGGCGGGAGTCTCTGCGCCCAGCCAGCCTTGTTCTAGCAGCCTGCACTGACCCTGGCCGACTCTTCCAGATGACACTGGTTGGAGAGGGCAGTTGGGAGGGGCAGTATCAGGCTTTAAGCTGTGTGAAAGGGGAAGTTTTGCCCAGCAGCAAATGGATTAAGAGTGTGGAGATTGGCAGCCACAGTGAACCAGAGAGACGCATCTTCCAGGGAAAGCCTGCACCTCCTCCAAGGTGTCTGTGCTGGCTTCTGGGGCCTTTGACCACTGCTTTCCATCTGGTACTCTGTGTTCACAGGGGGAGCAAAAGACCTGAGAATCTCCACGCAGCGTGACTGGTCTCATGGTCTCTTCTCTCCTGTAATTGTAGGTGACCTCAGGAAAACAGCCTGGATTCTGCAATCACTGACTCACTGATGAAAAATCCAGATGAAAAGAAAGGCGGGGCTTTCCTGCTACCTTCAGTCTGGAGATCTGATTCCAGCTTCCCGCTGGGCACAAGGTGGGGTGGTGGAAGGAGTGGTTTTTGCAGGTGAAGAACACTGGCACCATTATACAGTCCCTGGAGGAGCCATGTCCCTCTAGGTGGGTGGGTTTGTGTGCATGGGACTCTTGGGGGGGTCTTCATGGGTGTCATGCGCTGTAACTGAGTGTGTGTGGGAGTGTGTCTCCTCAGAAGACGTGTCCCACCTACACAGCACAGGTGCCACATCAACGTTCTCTAGGGGAACCCCACTATCACTGTGTGCTTTCCACACATTGACACATTCATGGCTCACCACAGCCTTCCCCACGGACTCACTTCCCAGCCCCATGCCTCAGAAAATGAGGCACAGAGAATGACCCACGCTCCTGAGCTTTTCTGTGAAAGAGATGCAAGTGAGTGAGGGGCGGGGCCCTGTGTGGAAGCTCAGGACCACTGGGTGGCATTCCTCCCTCAGCAGCGGGCTCCTGGGTCACAGGGCAGGGTTGATCCAGCCCCATGCATATGCCTGGAAGTACCTGGGCATGTGGAGTTCCAAGACACCACCCATGGTTAAAAGGTGGCCCCAGTGCTCACATAGCCCAGGTCATCTGTGCATATGTCACAGATTTTCACCAAGCCATTAGACTAAAAAGTCCAAGTCATGAAAACAGAGTAGAAGGGTGGTGTTGGATAGTGAAGAATATGGAGAGCTGGTGAAGGGCACCAAGTTTCAGTTATGCGGTGAGTACATTCTGGAGACCTGGCACACAGCATGGCGGCCGTAGTTGATAGTGATGAACTGCACACTCGGAATATTCTCACCACACACACAAATGCAACCATGTGAAGGGATGGGAATGTTTATGAGCTTGATGGCGGTCCTCATTTCACATTGTTTGCATATACCAAAACTTCACGTTTTATACCTTAAATATACATATTTTAGTATTGTTCAATTCTGTCTCAATAAAGCCATGAAAGTAGCCTCAGAAATATTCTGTGAGCTACACATCCTGGAAGTCATGAATTAGAACCGGCAGGACCCCTGGTGATCAGTGGGGCCCATCAACCTGGCTGAAGTACCCCAGGATTGCACAGTTAGAGCACCAGCTCCTGGCCCACACCTCCCCCTGTAAGGAGCCGCCCTTCCGGCCTGTGTGAGCAGGTCCAGGGAGATGTCAGGAAGATACTGGCAGTTTAGAGGCAGTTAAACATGGCAGGAGAGGTCAGGGGACTTTCTTGTTGCATCACAGTGTAGAGTTGGGCACATGAGGACACTGAGAATTTCTTGATGATTTAGGTGGCCTCTTGCTCCACAGCTGAGGAATCTGAGCCTCATCCCAGTCTTGCTTCTCTTTTCCAAGTCTCTTCCACCCAGGAGGATGACCCAGCAGCAGCGGAGCCCA
>NW_016109092.1:3109-5695 GCF_001604975.1 Cebus imitator | reverse complement strand
AGAAGAAAGGATATCAGAGGTCGAAGATCAACTCAATGAAATAAAACGAGAAGGCAAGATTCGAGAAAAAAGGGTAAAAAGGAATGAACAAAGTCTCCAAGAAATACGGGACTATGTGAAAAGACAATCTACGTTTGATAGGTGTACCTGTATGTGACAGAGAGAATAAATCCAAGCTGGAAAATACTCTTCAGGATATTACCCAGGAAAACTTCCCCAACCTAGCAAGGCAGGCCAATATTCAAGTCCAGGAAATACAGAGACCCCCACAAATATATTCCTCAAGAAGAGCAACCCCAAGGCACATAATCGTCAGATTCACCAGGGTTGAAATGAAGGAGAAAATGCTAAGGGCAGCCAGAGAGAAAGGTCGGGTTACCCACAAAGGGAAGCCCATCAGACTCACAGCAGATTTCTCAGCAGAAACCCTAAAGGCCAGAAGAGAGTGGGGGCTAATATTCAACATCCTTAAAGAAAAGACCTTTCAACCCAGAATTTCATATCCAGCCAAACTAAGCTTCATAAGTGAAGGAAAAATAAAATCCTTTATGAACAAGCAAGTACTCAGACATTTCATCACCACCAGGCCTGCTTTACAAGAGCTCCTGAAAGAGGCACTAAACATAGAAAGGAACAACCAGTACCAGCCACTCCAAAAACATACCAAATGGTAAAGAGCATCAACACAATGAAGAAACTGCCTCAACTAACGGGCAAAACAGCCAGTTAACATCAAAATGGCAGGATCAAATTCATACGTAACAATATTAACCCTAAACGTAAATCGGCTAAATGCCCCAATCAAAAGACACAGACTGGCAAATCGGATAAAAAGCCAAAACCCATTGGTGTGCTGTATCCAGGAAACCCATCTCACCTCACATGAAGGATACACAAAGGCTCAAAAATGAAGGGATGGAGGAAGATTTACCAAGCAAATGGAGAACAAAAAAAAAGGAGGAGTTGCAATTCTCATCTCTGATAAAATAGACTTTAAAGCAACAAAGATCAAAAGAGGCAAGGACATTACATAATGGTAAAAGAATTAATGCAACAAGAAGAGCTAACGATCCTAAATATATACGCACCCAATACAGGAGCACCCAGATACATAAGGCAAGTTCTTAGAGACTTAGACTCCCACACAATAATAGTGGGAGACTTTAGCACCCCATTGTCAATATTAGACAGATCAACGAGACAGAAAATTAACAAGGATGTTCAGGACTTGAACTCAGACCTGGACCAAGCAAACCTAATAGACATTTACAGAACTCTCCACCCCAAATCCACAGAATATACATTTTTCTCAGCACCACATCACACCTACTCTAAAACTGACCACATAATTGGAAGTAAATCACTCCTCAGCAAATGCAAAAGAACGGAAATCATAGCAAACAGTCTCTCAGACCACAGTGCAATCAAGTTAGAACTCAGAATTCAGAAACTAACTCAGAACCACACAGCTTCATGGAAACTGAACAACTGGTTCTTGAATGTTGACTGGATAAACAATGAAATGAAGGCAGAAATAAAAAAGTTCTTCAAAACCAATGAGAACGAAGACACAACATACCAGAATCTCTGGGATACATTTAAAGCAGTGGCTAGAGGAAAATATATAGCAATAAATGCCCACAGGAGAAGCAAGGAAAGATCTAAAATCGACACCCTATCATTAAAATTGAAAGAGCTAGAGGAGCAAGACCAAAAAAACTCAAAACCTAGCAGAAGACAAGAAATAACTAAGATCAGAGCAGAACTGAAAGAGATGGAGACACAAAAAAACCCTTCAAAAAAATCAATAAATCCGGGAGCTGGTTTTTCGAAAAGATCAACAAAATAGACCACTAGCCAGATTAATAAAAAAGAAAAGAGAGAAGAATCAAATAAATGCAATAAAAAATGATAAAGGGGATATCACCACAGATTCCACAGAAATAAAAACCGTCATCAGAGATTATTACGAACATCTCTATGCACATAAACTACGAAACGTGGAAGAAATGGATAAATTCCTGGACACTTGCATCCTCCCAAGCCTAAACCAGGAAGAAGCCGAAACCCTGAATAGACCAATAACAAGGACTGAAGTTGAGGCAGCAATTAAGAGCCTACCACCCAAAAAAAGCCCAGGTCCAGAAGGGTTCACAGCCAAATTCTACTAGACATACAAAGTGGAGCTGGTACCATTCCTTCTGAAACTATTCCAAACAATCCAAAAAGAAGGAATCCTTCCCAAACCATTTTATGAGACCAACATCATCCTGATACCAAAACCTGGCAGAGACTCAACAAGAAAAGGAAACTTCAGGCCAATATCCATGATGAACATAGATGCAAAAATCTTCAATAAAATACTGGCAAACTGATTGCAACAGCACATCAAAAAGCTTGTCCACCATGATCAAGTAGGCTTCATCCCAGGGAAGCAAGGCTGGTTCAACATATGGAAGTCTATAAACGTAATTCACCACATAAATAGAACCAAAGACAAAAACCACATGATTATCTCAATTGATGCAGAGAAGGCCTTTGAAAAAATTCAACAGCCCTTTATGCTAAAAACCCTCAATAAACTAG
>NW_016109092.1:0-1164 GCF_001604975.1 Cebus imitator | reverse complement strand
TCTATACAAGTTTTAAAATCAGCCTATCAATTTTTAAAAAAAAACTTGCTGGAATTTTGATAAGGATTATGTTGAATCCATAGATCAATTTGAGGAGAACTGCCTTTTTTAGAGACAGTCTCGCTCTGTTGCCCAGGCTAGAGTGCAGTGGCGCGATCTCAGCTCACTACAACCTCTGCCTTCCAGGTTCAAATGATTCTCCTGTCTTGCCTCCCAAGTAGCCCGGACTACAGGCAGTGTGCCACCAGACCCAGCTAATTTTTGTATTTTTAGTAGAGACAAGGTATCATCATGCTGGCCAGGCTGGTCTCGAACTCCTGACTTCAGGTGATCTGCCCACCTTGGCCTCCCAAAAGTGTTGGGATTACATGTGTGAGCCACTGCACCTGGCAAAGAATGCTACTTTAATATTGAGTCTTCTAATCCATGATGTGGAATGTCTCTCTTTATGTAAATCTTCAATTTTTCTCAGCAATGTTTTAGAGGTTTTGCTGTGCAAATCTTACATTTCTTTTGTTAAATTTATTCCTATTTTATTCTTTTTCATGCTACTATGAAGTTTTTTAAGTTTTACTTTTGAATTATTTTCTAGTATATAGAAATATAATGGATAATTGTATTTTGATACTGTATTCTGCAACTTTGCTGAACTAGTTTATTTAGTTTTAGTTTTTCTTGTGTGTGTATTCCTTAGGATTTTCTATATAAAGCACCATGTAATCAGCAAATAGTTTTCCTTCTTCCATTCCAATCTGGATGCCGTTTATTTCATTTTCTTGCCTGACTAAACTGTCCATGATCTTCAGTACACTGTTGAATGTAAATAGTGAAAGTGGGCATCCTTGCCTTGTTAGTGACTTTAGGGGGAAAGCATTCAGAATCTCACCATTAAGGCCGGGCACAGTGGCTCACACCTGTAATCCTAGCACTTTTGGAGGCCGAGGTGGGCAGACCACTTAAGGTCAGGAGTTTGAGACCAGCCTGGCCAACATGGAGAAACCCCATCTCTACTAAAAATACAAAAAGTAGCCAGGCGGCCGGGCGTGGTGGCTCATGCCTGTAATCCAAGCACTTTGGAGGCCAAGGCGGGCAGATCACCTGAGGTCGGGAGTTCAAGACCAGCCTGACCAACATGGTGAAACCCCATCTTATAAACAAACAAAA
>NW_016109091.1:3702-5697 GCF_001604975.1 Cebus imitator | reverse complement strand
GTGCCTATAGTCTCAATTACTCTGGAGGCTGAGGCAGGAGTATCAATGGAGCCTAAGAGGTCAAAGCTACAGTGAGCCATGCTTGCAACACTGCATTCCAGTCTGGGCAAGACTCTGTCTCAAAAAAAAAAACATGGCCAGGCTCAATGGATCACCTGAGGTCAGGAGTTTGAGACCAGCCTGGCCAACATGGTGAAACCCCGTCTCTACTAAACATACAAAAATTAGCTGGGTGTGGTGGCACATACCTATAGTTCCAGCTACTTGAGAGGCCGAGGCAGGGTTATCACTTGAACCTGGGAGGCGGAGGTTGCAGTGAGCCGAGATTTCACCACTGCACTCCAGCCTGGGTGATAAGGCAAGACTCTGTCTCAAAAAAAAAAAAAAAAAAAATCTCCTAAGCCAGACATGTTTAGGAGGATCCCTTGAGGACAGAATTTTGAAGCTATAATATGCTATGATGCTCACACCTGTGAATAACCACTGCACTCCCAACCTGAGCATTAAGTGAGACCTTGTCTCTGAAAAAATTGAAAGAGAAACAAAAACACACATAAACCACCATATTTGTATCTCCTATGTGTTTATGTACATCTTCACTGCCACGTAAATGCAGATGGCTTTGGAAAAGTTTTTTTGTTTGTTTGTTTTTTTCTTAGAGGACATAAGAATGTTCTTGGGCAAAACCAAAGTTGTGCATAATTCCTCTCTAGATAGACTGATGTATAACTATTGCCTTAAAGGTTAACTCTTTGATAAAAAAGAAAAAGGAAGATTTGAAAACTGTGGTCAGTGGATAGTTGTTAGTAGGTAGTTATCAGGTATAGTGGCAACTTGGTAGAGTAGAAAGAGCACTGAACTAGGAATTTAGCAACCCGTGTGTTAGTTGTAATGCTGCCGCTAGATAGCTGATTGAGCTCTTTCGACTTTGGTGTCCTAATTTGATAAAGTAAAGCAGGGCTTCTGGATCATTTCTAAGATCCATCAGTTACCCCTGCCTCTATTCAAAAATTCACTCTATTTTTATTTTTTATTCCCATCTCATTTGTTATATTTATTGGATAAGATATCCTGTTCTCTACTCATGTAAAGAGCAGATGAACCGAGCTTTGTAAGAATGCAAAGTCAATATAATAAAAAAGTAAGTGAATTAATCGTATAGCTGCAACAAGAGAAAATGAAATTGTAAAAAAGGCACTGTATCAGTTTCTTAGGACTGTTATAACAAATTACCATAAATTTGATGGCTTTAAATAACAGATATGTATTATTTCACAGTCTGGAGGCCAGAAGTCTGAAACCAAGGCTTCAGTAGGGTGGGGGCTGCCTTCAAAGGTTCCAGGAGATAATGCCTTCTTGCCTCTTCTAACCTCTGGTGGCTGCAGGCATTCTTTGACTTTTGACCACATAACTGCAATCTCTGCCTCTTCACTTGGTCTTCTTCTCTCTGCCTTCCTCTGATAAGGACACTTAGCATTCAATTTAGGGCCCACTCAGATAATCCAGGATGATCTCATCTTCACATCCTCAACTTAATTATGTCTGCAAACATCCTTTTACCAAAGCAGGTCACATTTACCAGTTCCAGGGGTTAGAACAAGGATATACTGTTTTAGGGGCCATCATTCAACTCTCTACAGATATTATTTATCATAGTAGCAAAAAAAAAAAAAAAAATACTGAGAAAAAATTAAGCACCTAGGAATAAACTTTAAAAATGACACATGCCGGGCGCGGTGGCCCAAGCCTGTAATCCCAGCACTTTGGGAGGCCGAGGCGGGTGGATCACGAGGTCAAGAGATCGAGACCATCCTGATCAACATGGTGAAACCCCGTCTCTACTAAAAATACAAAAAATTATCTGGGCATGGTGGTGCGTGCCTGTAATCGCAGCTACTCAGGAGGCTGAGGCAGGAGAATTGCCTGAACCCAGGAGGCGGAGGTTGCGGTGAACCAAGATCGCGCCATTGCACTCCAGCCTGGGTAACATGAGTG
>NW_016109091.1:0-1487 GCF_001604975.1 Cebus imitator | reverse complement strand
GCCTCCCAAAGTGCTGGGATTACAGGCTTGAGCCACCGCGCCCGGCTCCATTCTCTAATCTCTTATCTGAATTCGTCCTGCTAATGCTTCAAGTAATATCCTTGCAAAAGTAGAGAGTATGAATTCACCAGGAAATTTGTATAATCTCAGTCCTCTGAAATTCAGAATGAGAGTGACTGTTTATCTATGCATGAACTCTGAAAAGTCTTATGATTTGGGAGGCTTTTTCTTTTTTTGTTTTTCCCATACCATGTTATTTTAACATGGAGTAATTTCTTAAATCTAGATAAAAATGATAAACATTTTCAGTTTTCTTTCCCTTTCTCCTATCACTATTCTATTTGATTAGTAAATGCATTTACTTTAAATAATTTTTGGGATTGTTATGTCTTATTTTCATCTCAGTCAAATTGTAGATCATTTTCTTTGTTTTTTGAGACGGAGTTTTGCTCTTGTTGCCCAGGCTGGAGTGCAATGGTGCCATCTTAATTCACTGCAACCTCTGCCTCCTGGGTTCAAGCGATTCTCCTGCCTCAGCTTCCCAAGTAGCTGGGATTATAGGTGCCTGCCACCATGCCTGGCTAATTTTTGTATTTTTAGTAGAGACAGGGTTTTACCATGTTGACCAGGCTGGTCTCAAACTCCTGATCTCAAGTGATCTGCCTGCTTCAACCTCCCAAAGTACTGAGATTACAGGCCTGAGCCACCACACCTGGCCAAAATAAGTTATTTAAATAAATAATTATTTAAACTTTTATTTTGCTGCTTGTTTTTTGGAGACAGAATCTTGCTTTGTTGCCAGGCTGGAGTGCAGTGGCACGGTCTCAGCTCACTGCAATCTCCGCCTCCTGGGTTCAAGCAATTCTTGTGCCTCAGCCTCCCAAATAGCTGGGATTACAGGCACGTGCCACCACACCCAGCTAATTTTTGTATTTTTCGTAGAGAAGGGGTTTCACCATGTTGGCCAGGATGGTCTCAATCTCCTGACCTCGTGATCCTCCTATCTCAGCCTCCCAAAGTGCTAGGATTATAGGCGTGAGCCACTGCACCAGGTCTAAAGTATTTTAAGATTTAAATAAATATTAAAGGAAAACTTCAAATAATAAATAAGCAGTTTAGTTGATGAATGTTGTGTTTAGTATAGATGAAAGTTAGACAAGATTAATTTTGAGGTGAAATGATTGAATTAAAGGACTTCTAGACTAGGGCTTTTCCCAGGACTTGCTAATGAATTGCATGTGGAGTATAGGGAAAGAGGAATCCAGGCTGGCTTTTTACCCTGAACAATTGTTTGTGAATGGTGGTACCATTTAATGGAAAAAGGAAAACTGAAGAAGGAGAAGGTTTTGGTAAGAAATTACAGGAAGTGGGCCGGGTGCGGTGGCTCAAGCCTGTAATCCCAGCACTTTGGGAGGCCGAGGCAGGTGGATCACGAGGTCAAGAGATCGAGACCATCCTGGTCAACATGGTGAAACCCCGTCTCTACT
>NW_016109090.1:4392-5698 GCF_001604975.1 Cebus imitator | reverse complement strand
AAGAGCGAAACTCCGTCTCAAAAAAAAAAAAAAAGAAGATTCGAGGGTGACCGGTGGTTTTTTTTTAATTTGAGACGGAGTTTCACTCATAGCCCAGGCTGGAGTGCAATGGTGCAATCTCAACCCACTGCAACCTCTGCCTCCTATTTTCAAGCGATTCTTCTGCATCAGCCTCTCAAGTAGCTGGGATTACAGGCGTGTGTTACCGCACCCAGCTATTTTTGTATTTTATAGTAGAAATGGGGTTTCTCCATGTTGGTCAGGCTGGTCTCGAACTTCCGACCTCAGGTGATCTGCCTGCCTTGGCCTCCCAACGTGCTGGGATTACAGGTGTGAGCCATCATGCCCAGCTTGCCTCCCATTTTCAAGCGATTCTCCTGCGTCAGCCTCCCTAGTAGCTGGCATTACAGGTGCCCACCACCATGCCAAATTAATTTTTGTATTTTTTAGTAGAGATGGGGTTTTGCCATGTTGGCCAGGCTGGTCTCAAACTCCTGACCTCAGGTGATCCACCCACGTAGGCTTCCCAAAGTGCTGGGATTGCAGGCGTGCGCCACCACGCCCAGCTAATTTTTGTATTTTTTAGTAGAGACGGGGTTTCACCATGTTGGCCAGGCTGGTCTCGATCTCTTAACCTCATGATCTGCCCGCCTCGGCTTCCCAAAGTGCTGGGATTGCAGGCGTGAGCCACCGTGTCCGGCTGTGACTGGTGTTTATTAGGCATGACTACTTCTTTCTCAGAAAGCCAGGGGTCACACAGTTACCTGGAGAGTGGGGCTGCCATTACTTGCACAGGGAAAATTTGGGGGGAAGCACCAGGCCTTGGATGCATTCCAGTTTCACTGGAGCATCACACGAGCCCCAGATGGAGCCAGTGCAGGCAGTTTGATGTTTGGTGGAATTACGGGGGACCTGGCTCATTTGAAGGTGAAACAGACCAGACAGTGCCCATGGGGGCAGGTGCCAGCATCTGGCTGTTGGTTGGATGCAGGGGTGCTCCCGAGAGCCCTGACTCCTGGTACCCAGCTGGCTGTCTCTCCCCCATCTAGAGTGGGGTGGGGTAAAGATGGGGGGCTCCCAGGCAAAGTGTAGGGGGGTTCCTCAGGTCTCCACTGCAGCACACATCAACCTGCCACTCCTGATTTTTATTTTGTATTTTGAGACAGTCTCCTTCTGTTGCCCAGGCTGGAGTGCAGTGGTGCGATCTCAGCTCACTGCAACCTCCAATTCCCGGGTTCAAATGATTCACCCACCTCAGCCTCCTAGTAGCTGGAATTACAGGCATCCACCACCATGCCCGGCTAAT
>NW_016109090.1:0-1687 GCF_001604975.1 Cebus imitator | reverse complement strand
TTTTTTGTATTTTTAGTAGAGACGGGGTTTCACCATGTTGACCGGGATGGTCTCGATCTCTTGACCTCGTGATCCACCCGCCTCGGCCTCCCAAAGTGCTGGGATTACAGGCGTGAGCCAACGCGCCCGGCCATCCATTCATTCTTCAGCTAAAATGTCAACTCACCAAAGAAGCCCTTCCTGCCCAGCCTGGGCAGTCTCATGAGCGCTCACCCACCCCCACATTTTCTCTTTTTTCTTGGCTTAACATCTGTCTCATGAGCCCTGTCATTTTGGGGCCTGTCACTTCCTCCGCCTCCCGGGTTCACGCGATTCTCCTGCCTCAGCCTCCAGAGTAGCTGGGATTACAGGCGCCCGCTACCACGGCGGGGCCAATTTTTGTACTTTTAATAGAGATGGGGTTTTGCTATGTTGGCCAGGCTGGTCTCAAACTCCTGACCTCAAGCAATCCTCCTGCCTCGGCCTCCCAAAGTGCTGGGATTACACGCGTGAGGCACGCCTTCTCACCTTTCATTTATTCATTTATGGAGGCAGAATCTCCTTTAGTCTCCCAGGCTGGAGTGCAGTGACGTGATCACAGTTCACTGCAGCCTCAACCTCCCAGGCTCAAGCAGCCTCCCACCTCAGCCTCCCAAGTAGCTGGGACCACAGGCGCGCCCCACCGTGCCTGGCTATTTTGTTTGTGTGTGTGTTTGTTTGTTTGCTTGAGACCGAGTCTTGCTCTTTTTGCTCAGGCTAGGCTGCAATGGCATGATCTGGGCTCACTGCAACCTCTGCCTCCCGGGTTCAAGTGATTCTCCTGCCTCAGCCTCCTGAGTAGCTGGGAATACAGGTGCCCACCACCACACCCAGCTAATAGTCTGTATTTTTAGTAGAGACGGGGTTTCACCATGTTGGTCAGGCTGCTCTCAAACTCCTGACCTCAGGTGATCCACCCACCTCAGCCTCCCAAAGTGCTATTACAGGTGTGAGCCGCCTCACCCAGCCCACCCTCTCCCTTTCCTCTTCCTGCAGACAGCTGGAGTGCGGATAAATACATGAGTTAAAGTGTAACGAGCCTCACCTGCCCTAGGGGACCCGAGACTCACACTGAGAACCCCTATCCCACACAATTTTAGCCCAGTTTCTTTTGCACACAAAAACACCGAGTTCTAGGCCAGGTGTGGTGGCTTACACCTGTAATCCCAGCACTTTAAGAGGCCGAGGCAGGTGGATCACTTAAGGTCAGGAGTTCAAGACCAGCCTGGCCAACATGGAGAAACTCCGTCTCCACTAAAAATACAAAAATCAGCCAGGCTTGGAGGCTTGCATCTGTAATCCCAGCTACCTGGGAGGCTGAGGCAGGAGAATCACTTGAACCTGGGAGGCAGAGGTTGAGCTGAGATCGTGCCATTGCACACCAGCCTGGGCAACAAGAGCGAAACTCTGTGTCAAAAATTTTTAAAAACACACACAAGCCGGGCGCGGTGGCTCAAGCCTGTAATCCCAGCACTTTGGGAGGCCGAGGTGGGTGGATCACGAGGTCAAGAGATCGAGACCATTCTGGTCAATATGGTGAAACCCCGTCTCTACCAAAAATACAAAAAATTAGCTGGGCATGGTGGTGCGTGCCTGTAGTCCCGGCCTCTCGGGAGGCTGAGGCAGGAGAATTGCCTGAACCCAGGAGGCGGAGGTTGCGGTGAGCCGA
>NW_016109089.1:3950-5706 GCF_001604975.1 Cebus imitator | reverse complement strand
TGTTGACCAGGATGGTCTCGATCTCTTGACCTCGTGATCCACCCGCCTCGGCCTCCCAAAGTGCTGGGATTACAGGCTTGAGCCACCGCACCCGGCATCATTCCTTCTTGAATATCATCCTTCCATGTAGAATCACTTTCACTCTGCTTGAAATATATTATTACTATTATTTTTTGAGACAGAGCCTCGTTCTGTTGCCCAGGCTGTAGTGCAGTGGTGAGATCTTGGCTCACTGCATCCTCCGCCTCCTGGGTTCAAGCAATTCTCCTGCCTCAGCCTCCTGAGTAGCTGGGATTACAGATGTGCGCCACAACGCCTGGCTAATTTTTGTATTTTTAGTAGAGATGAGGTTTTGCCATATTGGTCAGGCTGGTCTTGAACTTCTGACCTCGTGATCCACCCACCTCGGTCTCCCAAAGTGCTAGGATTACAGGCATGAGCCACCGTGCCTGGGTGAAATATATTCTTTAAAAATCCAGGCCAAAGCTGGGCATGGTGTCTCCCACCTGTAATCCTAGCACTTTGGGAGGCCGAGGAAGGGCAGAGCACCTGAGGTAAGGAGTTCGAAACCAGCCTGGTCAACATGGTGAAACTCCATCTCTACTAAAAATACAAAAATTAGCCAGGTGTGATGGCATACACCTGTAATCCCTGCTACTCGGGAGGCTGAGACACAAGAATTGCTTGAACTTGGGAGGCAGAGGTTGCAGTGAGCTGAGATTAAGCACTCCAGCCTAGGGGACAGAGTGAGACTACTTCTTGAAAAACAAACAAACAACCACAGGCTGGGTGTGGTGGCTCAGGCCTATAATCCCAACACTTAGGGAGGCTGAGGCAGGTGGATCATTTGAGTTCAGGAGTTCAAGACCAGCCTGGCTAACATGGTGAAATCCCGTCTCTACTAAAAATACAAAAATTAGCCAGGTGTGGTGGCACATACCTGTATCCCAGCTACTTGGAAGGCTGAGGCAGGAGAATTGCTTGAGCTTGGGAGACAGAGGTTGTGGTGAGCTGAGATCACACCACTGCACTCCAGCCTGGGAGAAAGAATGAAACCCTGTCTCAAAAATAAATAAATAACCCATTTACTGAGGATCTTTTTGGACACAAAGTCATCCCCCCTTTTAAACATTTTTACTCTGAAATCATTTTTTAACTTTCATTTTTAAATAATTTCAGATTTAACAGAAGAGTTGCAAAGATAGTACAGAAAGTTTCTGTGTACCCCTTACTTAGCTTTTGGGAAGAATGGGACAGATGACGTGTCCTTCTCATCACATCATATCAGAAGCTACGTGATATTATCCTCAATGGCTTAGTTAAGCAGATTTCTCCTCTGTAAAGTTGTTCTTTTCCATTGTTTTGTTAGATGCTGGTCACCAAATCCAGCGTAAGGGAAACAGGAAGCCCCACCTCTGGGAAGGAATAGTGTCAAAGAATTTGTGGACACAATATTAAAAACGTCAAGGACTCATGAAATAAATTATCCTTGTGGGGAGGGGGTAGGCATGGAGGCAAGACTTGCAGAGGGGAGGAGTGTTATGAAGCTTTCCTCCAAAATGTAAATTGTCCTGGTCCCTCTCACTCTCATAGCAACCGTCTTTGACTTCCTATCACCTGTGGGGAAAGCCTAGGTTGCTCAGTAGGACCTACAAAGCTCACCTGCCTGACCCATTTTCTGCCCTTTTCTTTTTTTTTTTTTTTTTTGAGTGGGAGTTTCGCTCCTGTTACCCAGGCTGGAGTGCAATGGCACCAT
>NW_016109089.1:0-1570 GCF_001604975.1 Cebus imitator | reverse complement strand
AAAAAAAAAAAAAAAAAAAAAAAATGCTGGCCAGGCCCGTGGCTCATGCCTATAATCCCAGCACTTTGGGAGGCCGAGGCAGGTGGATGAGGAGGTCAAGAGGTCGAGACCATCCTGGTCAACATGGTGAAACCCCGTCTCTACTAAAAATACAAAAATTAGCTGGGCATTGTGGTATGCACCTGCAGTCCCAGCTGCTTGGGAGGCTGAGGCAGGAGAATTGCTTGAACGCGGGAGACGGAGTTTGAAGTGAGCTGAGATCGTGCCATTGCACTCCAGCCTGGGTACAAGAGCAAAACTCCGTCTCAAAAAAAAAAAAAAAATGCTGACGTGATTTAAGAAGCTGAGGCATTTCCTGTGAGCTTCCACATTACGTGGTACTGGAGTTCCACAGTATGTCCTGATCTACCCCAGATGCACTGATGAAGCAAGGCTGGGGGTGGAGGTCACTGGCAGCACGTACCTGGTCTTCGTCCAGGCTTAGGTAGAGACCTCCCTGTAACACAGCATGGTTTCAGCACGCAAGGCTCTTCATGACCTGGCATTGTCTGCCTCTAGAGATTCCCCTTGTGCCCTCTGTCACATTCACCCTTCCTCTAACCATACAGAACTACTTGAGTACTTAAAAATGGATTGTAGAGGATCATGGAAATTCCTCGAGGAAAAAATTGTTTTAAAGTAGTCCGCCTTTTTCCTTCCTTGGTCGTCTCAGGATTGACCACCGTCATGAACGACACGGGAACTATCCAAATTAGAAAGTTCATGACTAACCAACTGCTTCAGAGGAAATAAATGGTCATTGACATCCTTCACCTCAGGAAGGCAACAGTACCTAAGACAGATATTCAGGGCTGGGTGTGATGGCTCATGCCTATAATCCCAGTACTTTGGGAGGCTGAGGTGGATGGATCACTTGAGATCAGGAGTTCGAGACCAGCTTGACCAACATGATGAAACCCCGTCTCTACTAAAGATACAAAAATTACGCGAGTGTCGTGGCGGGCACCCATAATTCCAGCTGCTTGGGAGGCTGAGGCATGAGAATCACTTGGACCCGGGAGGTGGTGGTTTCAGTGAGCCAAGATCGCACCACTGCACTCCAGCCTGGGCAACAGAGTAAGACCCTATCTCAAACACACACACACACACACACACACACACACACACCCCTATACACACTCATGTGAATAAATGAAACATTGCTAGTACCTTTAATGTTCTTCCTCCAGCCGCATTTCCCTCCATTTTCCCTTCCCCAGCTTTCAGCTAATCACTATCCTGTGTTAATAATTTCTTGCTTTTCTTTAGTTTCCAACTTAGTTTCTATTCCTAAATAATAGGTTGTTTATTTCTTTAAAATAACAAGTAAAAACCTAGTTCTGTAGAGAAGGAGCTACTATTATGTGAGAGTCAGTGAATAAATCTAAAGTCCTACACCATAGTTCAAAAAAAGCCAAACCAGGCCGGGCGCGGTGGCTCAAGCCTGTAATCCCAGCACTTTGGGAGGCCGAGGCGGGTGGATCACGAGGTCAAGAGATCGAGACCATCCTGGTCAACATGGTGAAACCCC
>NW_016109088.1:3783-5708 GCF_001604975.1 Cebus imitator | reverse complement strand
TTGAGTCGGAGTTTCGCTCTTGTTACCCAGGCTGGAGTGCAATGGCGCGATCTTGGCTCACCGCAACCTCCGCCTCCTGGGTTCAGGCAATTCTCCTGCCTCAGCCTCCTGAACAGTTGGTGTCTTAATATTAAGAAGGGTGTAGCAAATGCAGATCCAAAGTATAAACACATCGTGGCTAGCAATCGCCACTTGTTTTCCACTGAAAATGGCAAATTCTTCCCAGGACCCTCCTCATAGTGGCTCCTGCGGACCGCAGAGGTTGTGAACCTCCGGATGCTCTGGCCCAACATAGCGCCGCTGGAAGCTCTGCGAAAGGCGCAGAGACCGAGGACGGAAGAAATGGCAGCACCTCACCAAAACCTTTTCTTCAAAAAAATTTTTTTTTAATTTAAAAAAATTTAGCCTGGCACGGTGGCACATGCTTGTAGTCCCAGCTTCAGGAGGCTGAGGTGGGAGGATCGCTTGAACCCAGGAGTTCTGGGCTGCAGTGCGCTATGCTGATCGGGTGTCCACACTAAGTTCGGCATCAATATGGTGACCTCCCGGGAGCGGGAGACCACCAGGTTGCCTAAGGAGGGGTGAACAGGCCCGGGTCGGAAACGGAGCAGGTCAAAACTCCAGTGCTGATCAGTAGTGGGATCTCGCCTGTGAATAGCCACTGCACTCCAGCCTGGGAAACATAGTGAGACCCCGTCTCTAAAAAAAATTTAAAAAAATTTTTAAATAAATTAATTTTTAAAAAATAAAATGTTCCAGCCTGGTCACAGCTATGCTGCAATCCAGAGTCCCCATAATTGGGCCTGCATGTGTTAAAGAGGGGTTAGGTGGGCAGCCCCCGGGGCACCAAGCAGCCTGAAAGTGCCTCAGCCCAGAAGCTAAGCAAAGAGGGTTAGGTGATAACCCTGTATTTAGCCAGATTTTTTTTTTTTGAAGAATACTTTTTAATGTAAATAATCACCTATAGTTCATATGCTTTATAACTTTGAAATTCCATGTATAAACTTTATTCTTTTTCTTTGAAAAATGTCTTTGTATTACTATTATTTTTTATTTTATTTTTTATTGCATTTTAGGTTTTGGGGTACATGTGAAGAACATGCAAGACTGTTGTATAGGTACACACGTGGCAGTGATTTGCTGCCTTCTTCCCCATCACCTATATCTGTTAGCCAGATATTTTAAAAGGAAAGGGGAATTTTGTGGGATCATATCTGGGGTTATAAGGTCGCCAAGGAATTTTCCAAGGAGGTTTTTCCCTTTGTTGCTAACTAAGAAGAACTGGGTTTAGTTTTATTAGAGGAGATATCAATTTCCTTACAGAAACTCCATATGAGTTTCTCTGCTAAGAAATACGTACAAATTCAACTCTACTAATAAAGGAATGTAAATTCAGATAGTTTGAGATAACATCTTTACCTTTTCATTGCAAATATTTATACTATGGCAAAGAGGAAATGTACACTCTTATTTACTGTAAATGTACAACATCACTGAGAGGCAATAATACACTGCACTTCCCCTCTTTTTTTTTCTTTTTTTCTTTTTTTTGAGGCAGAGTCTCACTCTGTTGCCCAGGCTGGTGTGCAGTGGTGAGATCTTGGCTCACTGCAACCTCCGCCTCCCGGGTTCAAGTGATTCTCCTGCCTCAGCCTCCCTAATAGCTGGGACTACAGGTGAATGCCACCACTTCCGGCTAATTTTTTATATTTTTAGTAGAAATGGGGTTTCACCATGTTAGGTGGGATGGTCTCAATCTCCTGACCTTGTGATCTACTGGGCCTAGCCTCCTAAAGTGCTGGGATAACAGGTGTGAGCCACAGTGCCCAGCCGCGCTTACACTCTTAAGGATATATCCAAGGTATAACCAGGTACCTCAAAGATACAGCTAAAATCTTTTCATTTTAGAATTATTTATAATTTCA
>NW_016109088.1:0-1128 GCF_001604975.1 Cebus imitator | reverse complement strand
TGAGACTTTGTGTCTCTCAGCTTCCCAAACTGGAATGCAGTGGCACAATCTCGGCTCACTGCAACCTTCTCCTCCAGGGTTCAAGCGATTCTCCTGTCTCAGCCTCCCAAGTAGCTGGGATTACAGGCACCTGCCATTATGCTCGGCTAATTTTTGTTTTTTAGTAGAGACAGGGTTTCACCATGTTGGTCAGGCTGGTCTTGAACTCCTGACCTCATGTGATCCACCTGCCTCGGCCTCCGAAAGTGCTAAGATTACAGGCATGGGCCACCACACCCGACCATAGTTCATTTCTAAATCAAAATGTGGTTAGTAGGCTGGGCGAGGTGGCTCACGCTTGTAATTCCAGCATTTTGGGAGGCCAGTGTAGGTGGATCACTTGAGGCCAGGAGCTCAAGACCAGCCCGGCCAACATGGTGAAACCCTGTCTCTACTAAAATTCCAAAAATTAGCTGGGACTGGGTGAGGTGGCTCACGCCTGTAATCCCAGCACTCTGGAAGGCCAAGGTAAATGGATCTACATGAGGTCAGGAATTTAAGACCAGCCTGGCCAACATGTCGAAACCTTATCTCTACTAAAAATACAAAAATTAGGCCGGGTACAGTGGCTCACACCTGTAATCCCAGCACTTTGGGAGGCCAAGGCGGGCAGATCACTTGAGGTCAGGAGTTCGAGACCAGCCTGGCTAACATGGTGAAACCCCATCTCTACCTAAAATACAGAAAATTAGCTGGGTGTAGTGGTGCATGCCTGTAATCCCAGCTACTCAGGAGGTTGAGGCGGGAAAATCACTTAAACCAAGGAGGCGAAAGTTGCAGTGAGCCAAGATCATGTCACTGCACTCCAGCCTGGGTGACAGAGCAAGACTCCATCTCAAAAAAAAAAAAAATTAGCCTTGCATGGTGGTGCACCCCTGTAATCCCAGCTACTTGGGAGGCTGAAGCAGGAGAATCATTTGAATCTGGGAGGCAGAGGCTGCAGTGAGCCAAGATCGAGCCACTGCACTCCAGACTGAGCAACAGAGTCAGACTCCAGCTCAAAAAAAAAAAAAAAAAAAAAAAAAAAAAAAAAAAAAAAAAAAAAAAAAAAAAAAAAAAAAAAAAAAAAAAAAAAAAAAAAAAAAAGAA
>NW_016109087.1:7776-9483 GCF_001604975.1 Cebus imitator | reverse complement strand
TATTTATTATTATTATTTTTAATTTGAGACAGAGACTTGCCTTGTCACCTAGGCTGGAGTGCAATGGCATGATCTCGGCTCACTGCAACCTCCGCCTTCCAAGTTCAAGGCATTCTCCTGACTCAGCCTCCCAAGTAGCTGGGATTACAGGTGTCCACCGTGCCCAGCTAACTTTGTGTAACTTTAGTAGAGGTTGAGTTTCATCATGTTGGCCAGGCTGATCTTGAACTTCTGACCTCATAATCCGCCCACCTCAGCCTCCCAAAGTGTTGGGATTGCAGGTGTGAGCCACTGCACTCAGCCGCAACTATTGGGTTTTTAAAAACAAGGGGAGGCATAGGTGAGATCAGGTGGCAGGTCAGTTCCTTCTCTGACATCAGTCCCATTGATGGGATGAGATCCAAGGACGCTTTTTTTCCGAGCTTCGGTCTGTGATGGCTGTGAAGGTTAACCCTGCATCTTTTTGTCTATCACCCACCAATCTGTATCTCAACTGTTCTTAGGTAATCCAGGTTCCTCCAGAACAGAGGATCACACAACTGGTAGTTCTGAAAAATAACTTCTGTAATTTAGTTGTCTGTCCTGCATTCAGAAGTTTTGCTAAGTTACTTTTCAAAGATGTTACTGAAGGCTGGATGTGGGCAGCTCATGCCTGTAATTCGGGCACTTTGGGAAGCAGAGGTGGGAGGATCACTTGAGCCCAGGAACTAGAGACCAGCTTGGGCAATAAGGTGAAACCCCATCTCTACAAAAAACAAACAACAAAAACAAAAAGTTTCCCGGGCATGGTGGTGTGTGCTTGTAGTCCCAGCTACCTGAGAGGCTGAGGTGGGAGAACTGTTTGAGCCTGAGAGGTCAAGGCTGCAATGAGCTGTGATTGTGCCACTGTGTTTTCAGCCTGGGCCATACAGCCAGACCTTGTCTCAAAAAAGAGGAGAGGGTCTAATAGGCACGATTAAAAAAAAAAAGTTTAACTCTTTGTTTAATTTGACAAATGAACATAGAAGCATATAATTTTTTTTTTCTTTTTTTTTGAGACAGAGTCTCTCATCCAGGCTGGAGTGCAGTGGCATGATCTTGGCTTACTACAACCTCTGCCACCAGGGTTCAGGTGATTTTCCTGCCTCAGCCTCCTGAGTAGCTGGGATTACAGGCTCCCGCCACCATGTTCAGCTAATTTTTGTAGTTTTCAAAACTACAAATGTCCATGGGGTTTCACCATCTTGGCCAGGTAGATCTTGAACTCCTGACCTCATGATCCCACCCACCTTGGCCTTCCAAAGTGCTAGGATTATAGGCATGAGCCATAGCGCCTGGCCCAGAAGCATATAATACCACCATGCCTGGCTAATTTTCTATTTTTAGTAGAGATGGGGTTTCTCCATGTTGGTCAGGCTGATCTCAAACTCCCGACCTCAGGTAATTTGTCCACCTCAGCCTCCCAAAGTGCTGGGATTATAGGCGTGAGCCACCATACCTGGCCAGTCTTTTTTATTTTATTTTATTATTTTATTTTATTTTATTTTTTTTGAGACGGAGTTTCGCTCTTGTTACCCAGGCTGGAGTGCAATGGCACGATCTCGGCTCACCGCAGCCTCCGCCTCCCGGGTTCAGGCAATTCTCCTGCCTCAGCCTCCTGAGTAGGTGGGATTACAGGCATGTGCCACCATGCCCAGCTAATTTTTTGTATTTTTAGTAGAGACGGGG
>NW_016109087.1:3508-5714 GCF_001604975.1 Cebus imitator | reverse complement strand
CCTCCTGGGTGCAAGTGATTCTTCTGTGTCAGACTCAGGAGTAGCTGGGATTACAGGTGCCCAGTACCTCGCCTGGCTAATTTTTTTTTTTTTTTAGATGAAGTCTTACTCTTGTCCCCCGGGCTGAAGTGCAATGGTGAAATCTCGGCTCACTGCAACCTCCACCTCCTGGGCTCAAGTGATTCTCCTGCCTCAGCCTCTCAGGTAGCTGGGATTACAGTCACCTGTCACCACATCCGGCTAATTTTTGTATTTTTAGTATTGTATTTGTATGGTATTTTTTTAGTATTTTATTTTGTATTTTTAGTAGAGACGGGGTTTCACCATGTTGGCCAGGCTGGTCTCAAACTAATGACATCAGGTGATCTGCCTGCCTTGGCCTCCCAAAGTGCTGGGATTACAGGCGTGAGCCACTGTGCCCAGCCAGGTATTAATTAGGTCTTGAAACCAAGTAACAAACTTAATGTTCACAGATGGAGGAGGACAAATGCAGGGACACAATCCCTAGGTGTGTATGAGCTAATCCTGCCAGTCAGGTTTCCTTCTTTCTGTGGACACGTCAGGGCCCCTGGACAGTCCTGCTCCATTCTTATCGGCATGAGGAAAGTGTCGTGGTCACAGCTTGGGAAATCCAAAGATTACAATGGCCCCAAGATCCAAGCTCACTCGATTGGAGATCAGGACAAAAATAAAACATATCCAGAAGACCTCCAACAAGGAGCAGAGGTAGAACAGGATGAAAGTTAATAGGATCTGATGGCTCGTGGTGGTTCACGCCTATAATCCCAGAACTTTGGGAGGCTGAGGTGGGCAGATCATCTGAGGTCAGCAGTTTGAGACCAGCCTGGCCAACTTGGTGAAACTCTGTCTTTACTAAAAAAAAAAAAAAAAAAAAAAAAAAAAAAAAAAAAAAAAAAAAATTAAAAGGAAACAGGTGAGATTAATTTTAATACAATTTAGTTAACTCATCATCTCCAAAATGTTATTCTTTCAACAAATACAATTACTGACATGCTGCATATTTTTGTTTCATAAAAGTCTTCAAAATCCAGTGCATTTTACAGTAAGAGCACATCTCAGCTCTGACTCGCCCCATTTCAAGCACTCAATAGCCATTTGTGGCTTTGGGGCAGTTCTGGGACCTCAGGATTGTGATGTTTCCTGTGGCGAAAGACTAATGTGGCTACTGAAGGCAGAGGAAGAACAATAATAGGCAGTGTTCAGGGCACTGGGGTGCCTTAGGAAGGGCCTTGCCGCTCCCCTGGAGAGCATACTTGCTTACTGAAATAATTAGGATCCTAAAACTTCTGCAGGGAAGAAGGGGAGATGGGAAGTGAGGAAAGAGCAAGGGGGACACCACACCGGGGAAGGGAGAAAATGGAGCCGGGGCTGCTTGATTTGCAGCAATTTATGATTAAAAAGGCCCAGCCAGGCTGGGCAGGGTGGCTCATGCCTATAATCCCAGCACTTTGGGAGGCGGAGGTGGGCAGGTCACGAGGTCAGGAGTTCGAGACCAGACTGACCAACACGGTGAAACCCCATCTCTACAAAAATTAGCCGGGTGTGGTGGCATGCACCTGTAATCCCAGCTACTCAGGAGGCTGACGTGTAAGAATGGCCTGAATCCAGGAGGCAGAGGTTACAGTGAGCCGAGATCTTGCCATTGCACTCCAGGCTGGGCAATAGAGCGTGATTCCAACCCCCCCCAAAAAAATCTTATTTTTTTTTTATTACTTCCTACTTATGGAAGTAGGTTTGGGTACAGTGGCTCACACGTGTAATCCCAGCACTTTGAGAGGTGGGAAAAATCACTTGAGCCCAAGAGTTTGAGACCAGCCTGGGCAACATAGTGAAACCCTGTTCTACAAATTTTTTTTTTTTTTTTAATTACCTGGGTATGGTGGTATGCATCTGTAATGCCAGCTACTCAGAAGGCTGACGTGGGAGGATCACTTGAGCCCAGGAGTTGGGGGCTGCAGTGAGCTATGATCACACCATTGCTCTCCAGCCTGGGCAACAGAGGAAGACACTATCTCTAAAAACAAGCAAAACAAATAATAATACAAAAAGAAAAAGTAGAAGTTCCAAGCAGTAGGAAAAGAGCAGATGCACAGCAGTAATAAACTGAAGATCATCAGCCCTGTGGGCTTCTTATTCATACCTTGGAGGAAGTCGGTATTAAGGTCTTTTTTTTTTTTTTTTTTTT
>NW_016109087.1:0-1483 GCF_001604975.1 Cebus imitator | reverse complement strand
GGGGTTTCACCATGTTGACCAGGATGGTCTCGATCTCTTGACCTTGTGATCCACCCGCCTCGGCCTCCCAAAGTGCTGGGATTACAGGCTTGAGCCACCGCGCCCGGCCTCTGTTTTACTACTTTAGCATGCCCCAAGTCGTTTTCCACTTGGTGGGGGAGCTGGCTAGGTTTTCCTTGCCGCTGTTCTTAGCAAACAATATATTTTAGCATACACTGAGCATTTCTCAACACCCATCTCTACTAAAAGTACAAAATTAGCTGGGCATGATGGTGCGCACCTGTAGTCCCTGCTACTCGGGAGCCTGAGGCTGGACAATCACTTGAACCCAGGAGGCAAAGGTTCAGTGAGCCAAGCTTGCACCACTGCACTCCAGCCTGGGCAACGGAGCAAGACTCTGTCTCAAACAAATAAAAACCCATCTCTACAAATAGAAAAATTAGCGGGCATGGTGGCATTCACCTGTAGTCCCAGCTACTGGTGGGCTTAGGCAGAAGGATCACCTGAGCCTGGGAGGTGGAGGCTGCCGTGAGCTGTGATCATGCCACTGCACTTCAGCCTGTCTCAAAACAAACAAAAAACAAAGAAGCACTTGGTGTTGCTGCCCAGGGATGCTCTTTGTGCCCTCCCCGGAGTTTGTCCAAGACAGGAATAGGCTGTTTTTCCCAACTGCGATAGGCAGACTGCCCAGGCAGAAACCCAGGCTGAGATTCATGAGGCAGGCTTAGGCCAGGAGCCTGGGCTGAGGATACCCCAGCGGGCAGGCGCCTGAGAATAGCCTCCCCTCCCGCCCTATTTACAAGCTCAGGTGTCTTGTTCATTCACTAGAAAGCCACGAAGGCTCCATGGTCATAGCTGTTGGGGTGGTTCCTGTCCCTGCAAGGCAAGGGTGTCAAGATGTGGGTGGTGGGTAGAAGCCTGGTTCATTGTAACAGACCCACACAAAAGAATGCTCTCTAGTTAAAGTAAAACAAAGAGCAAGGCAACGCTGCATTGTTTCCCATTTTTTTCTTTTTTGAGACAGAGTCTCACTCTGTCACCAGGCACCAGGCTGTAGCGCAGTGGCACGACCTCAGCTCACTGCAACCTCCGCCTCCTGGGTTCAAGCAATTCTCCTGCCTCAGCCTCCTGAGTAGCTGGGATTACAGGCGTGCGCCACCGCGCCCAGCTAATTTTTTTGTATTTTTAGTAGAGACGGGGTTTCACCATGTTAGCCAGGATAGTCTTGATCTCTTGACCTCGTGATCCACCCGCCTGGCCTCCCAAAGTGCTGGGATTACAGGCATGAGCCACCGCGCCCGGCCTTTTTTGTTTGTTTTTGTTTATTTTATTTATTTATTTTTTTGAGACGGAGTTTCACTCATGTTGTCCAGGCTGGAGTGCAATGGCGTGATCTCGGCTCACCGCAACCTCCGCCTCCTGGGTTCAGGCAATTCTCCTGCCTCAGCCTCCTGAGTAGCTGGGATTACAGGCATGCGCCACC
>NW_016109086.1:4560-5715 GCF_001604975.1 Cebus imitator | reverse complement strand
AAAAAAAAAAAAAAAAAAAAGCTCAGAGGTCTTTCTTATTTCTCTTCTTTTTTTAAATTAAATCATTTTTTAAAAAATTTAGAAATAGAGACGGGGTCTCGCTATGTTGCTCAGGCTGGTCTCGAATTCTTGGACTAAAGTAATCCTTACACCTCAGCCTCCCAAAGTGCAGGGATTACAAGCATGAGCCACCACGCCCAACTGGTCTTTCTGATTTCTAAGACATTGGCAAATAATTTCAGTCTTTGAAAGAACGCGCTGCAGATGGGATCCTGCCAGAGGCCCTAAGTTCTGGAATGTGGGGCTGTGTGCAAGGGACACTGTTCAAGTTCTGTCTTTCATTTCTCTCATTGTGGCCACTGAGAAATGGCATGGGTCCCAGCTGGTGCAGGGGACGCAAAGGAAAATTAATCTCATTTTTCAGGATGGCCTGACACCAGATTTTTATCTATTTAGCAGATTCTCCATTCTTTATGTCACTGAAGCTGATACAGTGGCCAGAAAATAGCTACATGAAGAGACTTGGTCAGCTTAGGAATTCCGGTAATCTTCTAGGCATAGTAGTTGAAAGAACTCATATGCGTGAGCAGTACTTTCCAGCCATACAGAAGTGCACCGTGCTGGACCTTGGGATGGCCAGCCAGATGGAAGCATCCTCTTGCCTCACCATCCAATGAGTTCAAGACCAAACCAAAGAGCTCTGGAAAAATCCTTCATCAGGAAGAAAGGAGCTCTGTTCTCTGAGCCATTCATTCTTTGTTTTTATTTTTGTTTTGAGATGGAATCTCACTTTGTCATCCAGGCTGGAGTGCAGTGATGACATGATCTTGGCTCACTGCAACCTCCATCTCCTGGGTTCAAGGGATTCTCCTGCCTCAGCTTCCTGAGTAGCTGGGATTACAGGCACCCGCCAGCATGCCCAACTAATTTTTGTATTTTAAAAACAATTTTTAAAATATATTTTATTTTCCCAACATCACTTCCAATAATTTTTGTGCTTTTTTTTTTTTTTTTTTTTTTTTTTTTTTTTTTTTTTTTTTTTTTTTTTTTTTTTTTTTTTTTTTTTGTTTTTTTTTTTTTGAGACAGAGTTTCGCTCTTGTTACCCAGGCTGGAGTGCAATGGCGCGATCTCGGCTCACCGCAACCTCCGCCTCC
>NW_016109086.1:0-2309 GCF_001604975.1 Cebus imitator | reverse complement strand
AGAGTCTTGCTCTGTCACCAGGCGCCAGGCTGGGGTGCAGTGGCGCAATCTCGACTCATACAACCTCCGCCTCCTGGATTCAAGCAATTCTCCTGCCCCAGCCTACCTAGTAGCTGGGACTACAGGTGCACGCCACCACACCCAGCTAATTTTTGTATTTTTAGTAGAGACGGGGGTTTCACCATGTTGGCCAGGATGGTCTCGATCTCTTGACCTCGTGATCTGCCCGCCTCGGCCTCCCAAAGTGCTGGGATTACAGGCGTGAGCTACCGCGCCCGGTCGAGAGATTCCATCTCTAAATAAATAAATAAGTAAGAAATCCTTGGAATTTCCCGAGTGGCAAGAGTGTCTTTTGTTGCGGCCAGGCGCGGTGGCTCGCACCTGTAATCCCAGCACTTTGGGAGGCCGAGGCGGGCGGATCACAAAGTCGGGAATTTTGAGACCAGCCTGCCCAATATGGTGAAATCCAATCTCTACTAAAAATGCAAAAACTAGCCGGGCGTGGTACGTGCCTGGAGTCCCAGCTACTCGGTTGGCTGAGGCAGAATTGGTGGAACCCGGGAGGCGGAGGTTGCGGCGAGCCGAGCTCGCGCCACTGCACTCCAGCCTGGCGACAGAGCGAAACTCAGAAATTCCTTCTCAAAAACAAAAACAATAAGAAAAAAGTGTCTTTTGTTATTCACCGCAAGCCCCCGCTCTTGCATAACCATCAGGTCACTCCTGAGCTTGTGCTATGTTAATGACTGAGAAAAGGTGTGGCTCCCGGACAGCTCCGGATGAAACCGTCCTGAAGACACTGGGAGCTGAAGGCCGGACCTGCCAGCCCCACCCGCTGAGCTTCGGGGAGCGGCCGGGAGAAGGGAGTGGAAATAACGCTCTGTAAAAGCTCTACCGTGGGTCTTGACGAGCGTCGAGGTGAATGGATTCGTGAGCAGCTTCCATCTGCTGGGAGGGCGGTGCACCCCAACTCGGGGACAGAAGCCCCGCGCTCAGGACCCTTCCAGGCCTCTTTATCTGGCTGTTCATCTTCCATAGTCAACTGGTAAGCAATATGTTTTCCTGAATTCTGTGAGCCATTCTAGCAAATAGCGGAACTCAAGGAGAAGGTCATGGGAAGCCCCAGTTTATAGCTGGTTAGTCAGAAGCACCGGGACTTTTTTTTTTTTTTTTTTTTTTTNATTACAGGCACGCGCCACCATGCCCAGCTAATTTTTGTATTTTTAGTAGAGACGGGGTTTCACCATGTTGACCAGGATGGTCTCGATCTCTTGACCTCGTGATCCACCCGCCTCGGCCTCTCAAAGTACTGGGATTACAGGCGTGAGCCACCGCGCCCGGCCAAGGGCAAATTTTAATGTGTGACTTTGACCTGCATCTATTAGGGAAAGGTCTTCTAAAAAATTGTGTGTGCTACATCTAAAGGATCCATCTAAAGGAAACAAACTTACAACGCAGCACTGTGTATTATAAGCCCTTTGCTCCTGGTGTCAGAGCTGCTCTTCTTTAGGTCTAGTCTTTTTTTTTTTTTTGACAGGGTCTCACTTTCTCACCCAGGCTGCAGTGCAGTGGCATGATCTCGGGTTCCAGTGATCTTCCCACCTCAGCCCCCGGAGTAGCTGGGACTATAGGTCCATCCCACCACGCCTAGCTAATTTTTGTAGAGAGGGGGTTTCACCATAGCATGTGGACAGATGTTTTGCTCACCAGTCCCAGGTTGGTCTCAAACTCCTGAGCTCAATCGACCTACCCTCCTCAGCCTCCCAACGCACTAGGATTTCAGGCGTGAGCCACTGCATCTGGCAGGTCTGGTCTTTCTATACTAGTGCTTTGAGGGCTGCTGCCAATGTAAACAAACAATGGTATATATTAAAAAATATATATATATATATATATATATATATATATATGTATATATTTGAATAAGTGTGGTACAATGAGAAATAACATTTGGTTTTGGGCCTGGTTCCTGTGACAAAGTTCTTAAAATCCCTGGAATTGGCCAGGTGTGGTGGCTCAGGCCTGTAGTCCCAGTACTTTGGGAGGTCGAGGTGGGTGGATAGGAGTTCAAGAGTTCGAGACCAGCCTGGCAGAGATGGTGAAACCCCGTCTCTACTAAAAATACAAAAATTAGCCTGGCGCGGTGGGGGGCGCCTGTAATCCCAGCTACTCAGGAGCCTGAGGCAGGAGAATCGCTTGACCCCAGACAGGGGAGGTTGCAGTGAGCCGAGATTGAGCCACTGCACTCCAGCCTGGGCGACTGAGGGAGACTCCGTCTCTCTGTCTCTCTCTCTCTTTTTTTTTTTTTTTTT
>NW_016109085.1:3890-5721 GCF_001604975.1 Cebus imitator | reverse complement strand
TCTTTCTCTCTTTCTTTCTTTCTTTTCTTTCATCTTTCTTTCTTGACGGGCTCTCACCATGTTGGTCAGGCTGGTCTTGAACTCCTAACCTTGTGATCTGCCCACCTCGGCCTCCCAAAGTGCTAGGATTACAGGCATGAGCCACCGTGCCCAACCTTTTCTTAGATATTTCCTTGATTTATCTTTATTGTGTAATCATAGTATCTTTTTGGTCTATTAAATTCTACATTTTTTAGTCATTGTTTGTACCTGGATTTCCTGTTTATTGGTGTATAACTTAGAAACATTTCCCTCTCCCAACCTTTTGTTTTTTACACTAGCTCTTATGATCTTGATTTTATTTGCTCTATTTAAAAAAAATTTTTTTTTTTGAGACAAGAGTCTTGCTCTGTCACCCAGGCTGGAGTGCAGTGGTGCAACCTCGGCTCACTGCAACCTTCATTTCCCAGGTTCAAGTGATTCTCCTGCCTCAGCCTCGTGAGTAGCTGGAATTACAGGCATGCACCACCACACCTAGCTAATTTTTGTATTTTTAGTAGAGATGGAGTTTCACCATGTTGGCCTCTTGAACTTCCTGACCTCGGGTGATCTGCCTGCCTTGGCCTCCAAGAGTGCTGGGATTACAGGCATGAGAGCCACAGCCCCCGGCCTAAAAATTGTTTTTTTAAAAAATCAGTTTTGTGGTTGCCTCTCTCACCTCCAAAGAAATAAAGTACTCCTTTTATTTTTTAGTTCTAGCCTATTTTCTTTTTTAAGAAATAAGCATATTGAGATATATTGACCATACTATAAAATTTACTCTTTAAAATACAAATTCAGAGTTGCACAGCCACCATTACAATACAGTTTTAGAATATCTTTATTATTATTATTATTATTTTTTGAGATGGAGTCTCTCTCACTCTGTTGCCCAGGCTGGAGTGCAGTGGCATTATCTTGGCTCACTGCAACCTCCACTTCCTGGATTCAAATGGTTCTCCTGCCTCAGCCTCCCGAGTAGTTGGGATTATAGGTGTGCACCACCACCCTGGCTAATTTTTCTATTTGTAGTAGAGACATGTCGGCCAGGCTGGTCTTGAACTCCTGACTTCAAGTGATCCACTCACCACTGCCTCCTAAAGTGCTGGGATTATAGACATGAGCCAGCACACCTGCCCTGTATTGTTGTAATTACTTGAAATCCTCCCCTACCTTTAATGTCAGTAAGAAATAATAAGTAATTACACTTGATGGAATTGATTTCCATGGTTAGTTTCCACATTCTTTTCAATGCAAAATAAATAGAAGATTGATATGTCATTTTGTGTTATCAGACAATTGTTTTACTGAATTTGATTATTTTATTGTTAAAATTGAACTTTAAATTTCAATATGTAAGTATTTATATTAATTTAAAGTATTATGATACTATATAACCTTGAATTGATTTTGAGAAAATTGGAAGAAGCTAATGATTTTATTTTTTTTCCCTCTGCTGTAGTCGGTGGTAGATGATTGGATAGAATCATACAAGCATGACCGAGATATAGCACTTCTTGACCTTATCAACTTTTTTATTCAGTGTTCAGGCTGCAAAGGTAAGATATATTTATTTTTAAATCAGCGGCTCTCAAATAGTCACATCATTGTTCCACCTAGAGAGATGCTGTTAGCACTTTACATGGAAAATAATGCTAAGGCATTATTTGCATAATATCCATACAAAATTTGTAAGGAAAAAAAGAGTAAAGGACAAAATAAGAAAGTCTATTGATAAAGTTATATTCATATGTGAAAGTTATCTAAAAACTTAGCAATTTATAAAGGTTATGTTACCTTTTTTTTTTTTTTT
>NW_016109085.1:0-1510 GCF_001604975.1 Cebus imitator | reverse complement strand
TTTGTAGAGACAGGTCTCTCTCTGTTGCACAGGCTGGTCTCAATGTCCTAGCCTCAAGCAATTGTCCTTCCTTGGCCTCCCAAAGTGTTGGGATTACAGGTGTGAGCCACCACTCCCACCTGAGTTTCTTAATGAGGCTTCTGAGTTGTAGTTGTTTTTAAAACAAGACCATAGAGCATGTTCCCTTTGTCAAATTCATTCCTTTTTTGGCATCAATTTGTTTACAAATCAGGAGCTTGCTAACTCAACATTTGGACCTTGTCACAAGTGAGTTTGTCAAGATTTCTAAAAAATTAAGGTTTTAAAAACTTAAATTATAAGGTAGATTTGAGCACTGCTGTGGTATTTATCTTAGAATCAGGCAATCTCCATGAAGGGGAATTTGCTATATAATCAAAGATAAATCCATTAATTATTTATACGCACAAAATTATTTTGATAGAATTCTTTTACACCTTGTAATTTAATATTTTCTGCAGACTCAGGGTTATTATAGGCATCACTTATTTTTCCATAATACAGAGGTGGCTTCTGTAGCTGTTGAAGCATGGAGGGATTTTGGGCCCTATACTCTTCCTGACCGCTCTGTTGGTGATTCTGTGGCCAGTGTTTTCTTCTTCTTTCCTAGTCAGCTGTCACTTTTCTTTTTGTCTTTTTTTTCTTTTCAAATAGAGACAGGGTCTGGATTTGTCACTTTTAGATTTACCAGATTTTATCAGTCTTGCTATAAATGTCTCTCACATTTTTAAGGCAGCAGGCTCTGGCCTTATGTCCTAATCGTGGCTTCACACCTACCTCAAGAGTTAAATGCAATTTGTGATAACTTTTTTCTTTTCTGCTCTGAGGTTCTTTTCTGCTTGTTTTTGGGTTTCTGGATGTCATGTTTTTTATGAGAAGGGGGAGGAGCTTTAAAAATGAGGCATTGCTGAAAAGTATGCAGTATGTTTGCCTTGATATGTTTATATGTATATGTTAATTTCAGATAAACATTCAGGCATTTAGTTACTTTTCCTTCTCCAGCATTCCCAGGCATACACCACCTGGGTATGAAGTATGGGAAGGTTTTGAAGAAATGTACATGATTCTAGATTAAAAAAGCATTTTCAAAAGGTTTTTGAGAGTGTGTTTGTATGTGTGTGTATGTGTGTGTTTTGCTTTGTTTTTTCTATGTTTTTGGAGACAGCCTCACTCTGTCACCCAGGCTGGGGTGCAGTGGCACTATCTCGGCTCACTGCAACCTCCGCTTCCCAGATTCAAGCAATTCTCCTGCCTCAGCCTCCCAAGTAGCTGGGATTATAGGCATGCACCACCACACCCAGCTAATTTTTGTATTTTTAGTACAGATGGGGTTTCACCATATTGGCCAGTCTTCTCTTAAACTCCAGACCTTAAGTGACCTTGCCCACCTTGGCCTTTCAGAGTGCTGGGATTACAGGCATGAGTGACCATGCCTGGCTGAGAGTGTGTTTCTTTAGCTAGAGAAATGATGGTTTCTTCTGAATTTGTCAGC
>NW_016109084.1:4074-5722 GCF_001604975.1 Cebus imitator | reverse complement strand
CTCAGGAGGCTAAGGCAGGAGAATCACTTGAGCCCAGAAGGTGGAGGTTGCAGTGAGCTGAGATTGGGCCACTGCATTCCAGCCTGCGTGACAGAGTTTGGCTCCATGTCAAAAAAAAAAAAAAAAAGTGTTGCTGGGCCCGGTAACACTTGATTATAGTGCCCGCTACTTGAGAGGCTGAGGTGGGAGGATTGCTTGAGCCTGGGAGGTCTAGGTTGCAATGAGCCAAGACTGTGCCACTGCACACCAGCCTTGGTGACAGAGTCTCAAAAAAAAAAGTGTCTAATGACAAAACAATTTTTTTTTTGAGATGGAGTCTAGCTCTGTCATCCAGGCTGGAGTGCAGTGGCAAGATCTTGGCTCACTGCAACCTCTGCCTCCCAGGTTCAAGCAATTCTCCTGCATCAGCCTTCTGAGTAGCTGGGATTACAGGCGTCCACCACCACGCCCAGCTACTTTTTGTATTTTTTAGTAGAGATGGGGTTTCACCATGTTGGCCAGGCTGGTCTTGAACTCCTAACCTCAGGTGATCTGTCCACCTTGGGCTCCCAAAGTGCTGGGATTACAGGAGTGAGCAGCACACCCAGCCAACAATATGTTTTAAATACAGTATAATTTAAGTGCTTACTTTGTGTCTTAGTCAGTTTGGGCTGCTATAACAAATTACCACAGACTGGGTGGCTTAAACAACAGACATTTATTTCTCACAGTTCTGGAGGCTGGGAAGTCCAAAATCAAGGAATTAGCAGATTCAATGTCTGGGAAGAAACCACTTCCTGGTTTGTGTATGGCTGCCTTCTTGCAGTGTTCTCACGTGTTGGAGAGCAGAAACAGATCATCTCTCATCTCTCTCATGTCTCTTTTTATAAGGGCACTAAACCCATTTGTGAGGGCCTATCCTTATGGCCCAACTGTGCCCCAAAGCATCCGCCTCCAAATACCATCACATTATGGATTTAGGCTTCAACATATGAATTTTGCAGGGACACAAATATTTAGTTCATAGCACCCTAATAACTTAGTCCTTTTAACAGTTTTTTAAAAGTCAGATGAATTGGCCAAGCACGGTGGCTCACAGCTGTAATCCCAGCACTTTGGGAGGCCGAGGTGGGTGGATCACCTGAGGTCAAGAGTTCAAGACCAGCCTGGAAAGAAAACAAAACAAAACCAAAAAAGACCAGCCTGGCCAACATGGTGAAACCCCATCTCTACTAAAAATACAAAAATTACCGGGCATGGAGCCGGGTGCCTGTAATCCCAGCTACTCGGGAGGCTAAGGCATGAGAATTGCTTGAACCTGGTTGGTGGAGATTGCAGTGAGCTGAGATCGAGTCATTGCATTATAGCCTGGGCAACAAGAGCAAAGCTTCATCTCAAAAAAAAAAAAGTCAGATGAACCTGTATAATTTAATTGGAAATGAAAGTATGAAATGTAGTTCCTCATGAATGTGATGCCTGGGCCAAAAGTCTCTCCTAGCCACTGACTGTCCCATCTTTCCCTGCACTAGGTCCTGGTGTTAGCAGGATCTGAGCTAGTCAGAATTTGGGAAATGCCTTTAGGCAATGAGGAGGTTACCTGGATTTCTGTCATGTCAGAGGGGCCTATGTTAGAGCCAGACTGTTGAAGATAAGAATGTTGGCTGTGGCC
>NW_016109084.1:0-1139 GCF_001604975.1 Cebus imitator | reverse complement strand
CCATTGGCTATTTTTTTGCCTTTTTTTCCCCATAAACTCATTGCTCAGTATCACAGAAAGTCTCTCTGACACCCCTGCAGCTTCCATGCCCGGGGCACCCTGCCTGTCTCCTCTTTCCCGCTCAGCCTCAGCTGCATACAGAGGTCTGGCACCCTTGAAGCTGCCCCTCCCACCCAGCACCAGCCCTCAAAACTAGCCCTTCACAAAATAACCCCCAAGCCCCATTTCAATCTTGGCACTGAGCTCCTAGATAACAGGAGGAGACAGAGGAAAAAAAGAGAGGAGAAATGCAGAGAACAGAACTGCGTCTAGGCTGGGCGCGGTGGCTCATGCCTGAAATCCCAACACTTTGGGAGGCCAAGGCAGGCAGATTATCTGGGCTCAGGAGTTTGAGACCAGCCTGGGCAACATGGCCAATCTCCATCTCTACCAAAAATTAGCTGGGCGTGGTGGTGTGTGCTTGTAGTCCCAGCTACTCAGGAGGCTGAGGTGGGAGGATCACTTGAGCTTGGGAGGTGAAGGTTGCCATGAGCCAAGATCGAGCCAGGGCACTCCAGCCTGGATGACAGAGCAAGACTCCATCTCAAAAAAAAAAAAAAAAAAAAAAAAGAACAGGGTCTAGGCCAGGAGCAGTGGCTCATGCCTGTAATTCCAGCACTTTAGGAGGCCAGGGTCAGTGGAGTCCAGGAGTTCAAGACTAGCCTGGACAACATAGTAACAACCAATCTCTACAAAAAATACAAAAATTAGTTACTAGGTGGTAGCACATGCCTGTAGTCCCAGCTGTGTGGGAGGCTGAGGTGGGAGGACTGCTTGACCTCAGGAGGTCGAGGCTGTAGTGTGCTGTGTTCACGCCATAGCACTCAGCCTGGGTGACAGAGTGAGACCTTGTCTCAAAAAGAAAAAGAAAAGAAAGGCTGGGTGCAGTGATTCATGCCTGTAGACCTAACACTTTAGGAGGCTGAGGCAGATCACTTGAGGCCAGGAGTTTGAGACCAGCCTGACCAACATAGTGAAACACCATCTCTACTAAAAATACAAAAAAATTAGCTGGGCATGGTGGTGCACACCTGTAATCCCAGCTACTCAGAAGACTGAGGCATGAGAATTGCTCAAACTCAAAAGGTGGAGGTTGCAGT
>NW_016109083.1:3537-5728 GCF_001604975.1 Cebus imitator | reverse complement strand
CTCAAAAAAAAAAAAAAATACAAAGTTAGCCAGTGGTGGTGGTGCGCTCCTGTAGTCCCAGCTGCCTGGGAGAACCTGTGAGGTGGAGGCTGCAGTGAGCTGACATGGCACCACTGCACTCCCGCCTGGGCGACAGAGCGAGACTCAGAAAAAAGAGAAAGGAAGAAAGAAGGAGCGGGCAAAGGACGTGACATAGGGTGGAGACCAGGGTTATCAAAAGGAAATGGAAAGTAAGAGGCATCTGAAGGAAGAACCAACAGTTTGTGATGATCAGCCAGGAGAGTACAAGGTCATGAATGAGCCTGGGGGCTAGGGCCACAATTGTTTTGTTAAAGAAATTGAGAAGTTCGTTAAGGGTATAAAAAGAGTTGGAGAAAAAAATGCTGAGCTAGATTTTTTCAGGGAAGGGTGTGGGGAGGAGTGTATTCATGGATATATTCTTTTTTGTTTGTTTGTTTTTGAGACAGAGTTTCCCTCTTGTTGCCCAGGCTGGAGTGCAGTGGCACAATCTTGGCTCACCGCAACCTCCACCGCCCAGGTTCAGGCGATTCTCCTGCCTCAGCCTCCTGAGTAGCTGGGATTACAGGCATGTGCCACTACTCCCAGCTAATTTTGTATTTTTAGTAGAGACAGGGTTTCTCCATCTTGGTCAGGCTGGTCTCGAACTCCTGACCTCAGGTAATCCACCCACCTCGGCTTCCCAAAGTGCTGGGATTACAGATGTGAGCCACCTTGCCCGGCCCCTCGGATATACTCTTAAATTCAATCTATCTGGCTGGGCGTGGTGGCTCACGCCTGTAATCCAAGCACTTTTGAGGCCAAGGCAGGCAGATCACCTGAGGTCGGGAATTCAAGACCAGCCTGACCAACATGGTGAAACCCTGTCTTAAAAAAACAAAAAATTTTTTTAAAAAATTCAATCTATCTAAAATATTATTATTTCAACATGTAATCAACACAAAAAAATTAAAATGAACTAAAAAATTATTTCTTCATGACAAATCTTTGAAACCTGGTATGTACTATATTGTATACTTACAGAACATCTCAGTTGAAGTTCAATTTACCACTGTGGTTGGTGGCTACTGTATTGAGCAGTGCTGGTCTATAGTAACCTAAATAATCAGTATTCACGGCCGGGTCGGTGGCTCACGCCTGTAATCCCAGCACTTTGGAAGGCTGAGGCGGTAGATCATCTGAGGTCGGGAGTCCGAGACCAGCCTGACAAACGTGGTGAAACCCTGTCTCTACTAAAAATACAAAATTCACCAAACATAGTGGCAGGGGCCTGTAATCTCAGCTACTCGTGAGGCTGAGGCAGGAGAATTGCTTGAACCTGGGAGGTGGAGGTTGCAGCCAGCTGAGATCGCACTATTTTTAAAGACAGGGTTTCACCCTGTTGGTCAGGCTGGTCTTGAACTCCCGAACTCAGGTGATCTGCCCGCCTTGGCCTCCAAAGTGCTTGGATTACAGGCGTGAGCTACCATGCCCAACCAAGATCACACTATTGCACTCCAGCCTAGGCAACAGATTGAGGCTCCATCATCTAAAGAAAGAAAGAAAGAGAGAGAGAGAGAAAGAAAGAAAGAAGAAAGAAAGAAAGAGAAGGAAGGAAGGAAGGAAGGAAGGAAGGAAGGAAGGAAGGAAGGAAGGAAGGAAGGAAAGAAAGGAAGGAAGGAAGAAAGAAAAATCAGTACTCACTTGGCGCATCTAAATGATTGATTCTTGGGGCTGGACGTGGTGGCTCATGCCAATAATCCGAACATTTTGGGAGGCTGAGGCAGGTGGACCTGAGGTTGGGAGTTTGAGATCAGCATTGACCAACATGGTGAAACCCCCGTCTCTACTAAAAATAAAAAAATTAGTCAGGCGTGGTGTAATCCCAGCTACTTAGGAGGCCGAGGCAGGAGAATCACTTGAACCCGGGAGGCAGAGGTTGCAGTGAGCTAAGATCATGTCACTGCACTCCATCCTGGGTGACAGACAGAGTCTGTCACCAAAAAAATAAGTAAGTGGCTGGGCGTGGTGGCTCACGCCTGTAATCCAAGCACTTTGGAGGCCAAGGCGGGTGGATCACCTGAGGTCGGGAGTTCAAGACCAGCCTGATCAACATGGTGAAACCCTGTCTTAAAAATAAATAAATAGCCGGGCACGGTGGCTCAAGCCTGTAATCCCAGCACTTTGGGAGGCC
>NW_016109083.1:0-1274 GCF_001604975.1 Cebus imitator | reverse complement strand
GAGTCTTGCTCTGTTGTCTGAGCTGGAGTGCAATGGTGCGATCTCAGTTCATGGCAACCTCATCTCCCAGGTTCAAGCGATTCTCCTGCCTCAGCCCCTTAGTAGCTGGGATTACAGGCATGCGCCACCATGCCTGGCTAATTTTGTATTTTTAGTAGAGATGAGGTTTCTCCATGTTGGCCAGGCTGGTCTCCAACTCCCGACCTCAGCTGATCTGCCCACCTCGGCCTCCCAAAGTGTTGGGATTACAGGCGTGAGTCACCATTGCCTGGCCTGCATACCTCTTCATTTCACATGGCATCAAACTATGTACTGTATATGTGAAACCACACAGGTATTTGTTCACCCTTTTTCCTTTTTTTAAAAAAAATTTTTTTAGAGATGGGGTTTCACCATGTTGGCCAGGATGGTCTCGATCTCTTGACCTTGTGATCCACCCACCTCGGCCTCCCAAAATGCTGGGATTACAGGCGTGAGCCACCGTGCCCAGGCTTATCCCTTCTCCTTTAAGGCCAACAGTCCTATTCTGGCATAGAGCAAATTTGGGCAGTAAAGGGACAGAGGTAAGTCATAAAGAAATTCAACAAAATGTTCCTTTACTGTGTCACTGACACCACCTGTGCTATCTTGAGGTCTTCTTTCTGTTGCAAGAGTCTCCCAGCTTCTGTCAGCTCTCCCTCCCCGCTCCCGTGGCCCCTATGGTTCTTACACTCTATGACGTCCCCTTTCACGGGAAATTGGTCAGGGTTGAACGTTCTGTGAAGCAAGTCTGAAAAGTGATGCATGGGGAGGAAAGGGTCCAAAAAGATTGACAGGCCACCAGCCAGGAAAGAAGATGACAAAGGCTACTGGAGAGAGAAAGTGGCAGAAAGTTAAAAAAAAGTAACGACCAAAAACATCCCAAATCTGGGGAAGGAAATAGACATCTAGATTCAAGAAACCCAATAGGCACCAAAAAAAAAAAAAAAAAAGCATGTTGGGAGAAGCAGCTAGTCACTATAAGAATTCACTGTGAGTCGAGCGCAGTGGCTCAAGCCTGTAATCCCAGCACTTTGGGAGGCCGAGGTGAGCGGGTCACGAGGTCAAGAGATTGAGACCATCCTGGCCAACAAGGTGAAACCCCATCTCTACTAAAAATACAAAAAAAAAAAATTAGCCAGGCATGGTGGCATGTCTGTGGTCCCAGCTACTCGGGAGGCTGAGGCAGAAGAATTGCTTGAGCCCAGGAGGCTGAGGTTGCAGTGAGCTGAGATTGAGCCACTGCACTCCAGCCT
>NW_016109082.1:4108-5741 GCF_001604975.1 Cebus imitator | reverse complement strand
GGTTCAAGCAATTCTCCTGCCTCAGCCTCCTGAGTAGCTGGGATTATAGGAACCTACCACCACACCTGGCTAATTTTTGTATTTTCAGTAGAGACGGGGTTTCACCACGTTGGTCAGGCTGGTCTCGAAATCCTGATCTCGTGATCCACCCACCCTGGCCTCCCAAAGTGCTGGGATTACAGGTGTGAGCCACCGTGCCCAGCCAAGTTGTTAGATTCTTTAAAAATAATTACAATTGTAAATTTTGAATGGTTGTATAAAAATGGTTTAAAATATTTTATCACCCATTTATGTGAATCAGTCCCTCAATGACAACGACTATTCAGAATATGAGGAGTTCATCATTAAAAAGTCTAGATCAGGCCAGGCACGGTGGTTCATGCCTATAATCCCAGCACCTTGGAAGGCTGAGGTGGGCAGATCACTAAAGGTCAGGAATTCTAGACCAGCCTGGCCAATAAGGTGAAACCTCATCTCCACTAAAAATACAAAAATTAGCCAGGTGTGGTGGTGCTCACCTGTAGTCCCAGCTACTTGGGAGGCTAAGACAAGAGAATTGCTTGAACCCAGGAGGCAGTGGTTGCAGTGAGCCGAGATCATGCCGCTGCACTCCAGCCTGGGCAACAGAATAAGACTGTCTCAAAACAAAAACAAAAACAAAATTAGGTTAGCATGGTAGCACAGGCATGTAATCCCAGCTACTTGGGTGTCTGAGGCATGAAAATTGCTTGGACCCAGGAGTGGTAGGTTGCAGTGAGCTGAGATCATGCCACTGCACTCCATCCTGGGCAACAGAATGAGACTCTGTCTCAAAAAAAAAAAAAAAAAAAATTATCTTCTTCCTGTCCAAAATATATTTATTTAATTTCCATTTTCTGTTTCGACTCTGTATTAATTTGCTATTAATCTTGGCAAAATCAGCTCCTTACTCTGCATAACAGCTTCATCATTCCTAAAATGACACATACAATCCAAATAATGTTTCCCAAATGGCAGACCTTAGCATGCCAGTGTCCTGAATGGCAGTGAGAAATTGACCCCTCCTCCAATGGGACAGTTAGGAGGGGCTGCGCCAGCCAGAGCGCCTTGGGACAGTATCTATGGTCATGAGCAGCCTTATTAGGACTTTGAGCAGCCTGTGGCCTGGAGTACACGCCAAACAAGCAGGAAGCACTGTGGACAACAACCAGCACTTGCAGTCCTGCTGTCTGTGCATGGCCAAGGAGATGCCTGGCACATGGCAATTACACACAAACCACCCCACTGCCTATCATGAAAGAGATTCAGGCCAATGCACAAGTTCGTGATCTTGGTGCCCAAGGAATACAACACATACCTCCAGAGGTAGTTTGTTTGGGAGTAACACAGGAGCAGAGTGGGGTTCCTGGTGAGTTTAGCAGTAGGCAACGCTCTAATATTTGTCTTAACATACACTGGCTCTTACTATTCTATTGAAGCAAATGCTATTTTAATGGCAACCAGGCTATCTGTTAACAATGCACACATTCTGAAAGCTGGAGTTTCAATGTAGAAATCTTCATCTAAAAATGTACTATTGGGTTTGAAATGCATTTGCATGATCACATGAAATTACAACATTTGTCAATAAGAGTTCTTAGATTCTTTTTTTTTT
>NW_016109082.1:0-1088 GCF_001604975.1 Cebus imitator | reverse complement strand
CGTGGAGGTGGATCTGGCAATTTTATGGGTCGTGGAGGAAACTTTGGAGGTGGTGGAGGTAATTTTGGCCGTGGTGGAAACTTTGGTGGAAGAGGTAGGATATTTATCTTCTAAGTACATGCGTACCTAATGTTTTGGTAAGTTAAATATATGATTTTAATTAATATCTTGTTTTTCCTCAGGAGGTTATGGTGGTGGAGGTGGTGGCAGCAGAGGTAGTTATGGAGGAGGTGATGGTGGATATAATGGATTTGGTGATGGTAGGTGGTTTATTTTCATTGATTTGTTTTTTTAACTTTCTTTACCTTATGGAAAATTAAGTATTACGTAAACCTTTCTAATTTTAATCAAAACTTGAATGACTTAATGATTAAGACGTATTTCCAAACTAATGCCGTAGAAGAGTAGAGACTCTTTTTCCCCTGGAGATTTAACATTAGCTGGTCTTTTTCAGTGAGTTGTAGGAGTTGGGCTAGAATTGAAGGCTGGGACCGTATTTTTCTTAGTGAAGATTGATAAAATCAGAACTGAAGCATTTATTTTCATTCTTATTAGCTCAGATACTTGCTATTCTATTATTATTCGATATTACCAGGTTTCAGAGTGTTAACTCACTGGCTTGTCAGTGGCTTAAATGTAATATAAAACCAGAATTGAGTAATGCTAGCTATTCAGGAGGCTGAAGCAGAAGGATCACTTGAGGTGAGGATTTTGAGACCAGTCTGAGCAACATCAGGAGACCATGTTGCTAGAAAAATAAAATGGGGGAATATGGTGGCACATGCCCATAGTATAGCTACTCAGGAGGCTGAGGTGGCAGAGTGGCATGAGCCCAGGAGTTCAGGGCTGAATTGTTGTGGTCATGCCACTGTACTCGAGACTGGGCAACAGAGCAAGATCTGGTTTCTTAAACACACAATCACCAGAAGTGAGTAACTTGACTCTTTATACATTTATGTTTTTGTGCAGTCTTATTTTTTGTTGTTTTTTTTAGGTGGCAACTATGGCGGTGGTCCTGGTTATAGTAGTAGAGGGGGCTATGGTGGTGGTGGACCAGGAGGATATGGAAACCAAGGTGGTGGATATGG
>NW_016109081.1:3548-5754 GCF_001604975.1 Cebus imitator | reverse complement strand
ACCACGCCCAGCTAATGTTTTGTATTTTTAGTAGAGACGGGGTTTCACCATGTTGACCAGGATGGTCTCGATCTCTTGACCTTGTGATCCACCCGCCTCGGCCTCCCAAAGTGCTGAGATTACAGGCTTGAGCCACTGCGCCCGGCTAATTTTTGTATTTTTAGTAGAGACGGGGTTTTGCCATGTTGGCCAGGCTGGTCTCAAATTCATTTCCTCAAGTGATCCACCCGCCTCAGCCTCCCCAGTGTGCTGGGAGCCACCCCTACAAGTGTGAGCCACCCCACCTGGCCTGTGCTATTTCTTAAATGCAGGAGACAAAGTTGTCATGTGAAAGATGCAACATTCTTACCCTCAAGGATGAGAAGTTGAAACGAGAGAATTCTGTACAGACCTTGTTAAAACACTCTTGTCTTTTAAGCCTCCCCACATAATTTGATTGCTTCTTTATAAATTATTATTCTTTGTCCAATTCAGTATATAAGCAACAAACTCTAACTGCTTCTTTGGGTCTTCATATGTTCTTACGAGGGCTCACAAGCCATGTAAAAAACTTGTAATAAATTTGTGGGACTGAGTGTAGTGGGTCACTCCTGGAATCCAGTGCTTTGGGAGGCCGAGATGGGGTTTGCTTGAGTCCAGGAGTTCAAGACCAGCCTGGGCAATATAGTGACACCCCGGTTCAACAAAATTTTAAATTAGATTGGCAGGGTGGGTGGCATGTGCCTGTAGTCCCAGCTACTTGAGAGCCTGAGGTAGGAGGATAGCTTGAGCCCAGGAGTGTGAGGCTGCAGTGAGCTATGATCTCACCACTGCACTCCAGCATCCCTTATTCATTTATTTATTTGTTTATTTATTTTTATTTTTTTGAGATGGAGTCTCTCACTGTTGCCCGGGCTAGAGTGCAATGGCGTGATCTCAGCTCACTGCAACCTCCGCCTCCTGGGTTTAAGCGATTCTCCTGCCTCAGCCTCCCCAGTAGCTGAGATTATAGGTGCCAGCCACCATGTCTGGCTAATTTTTTGTATTTTTGGTTAAGACGGGGTTTCATTATGCTGGCCAGGCTGGTCTCGAACTCCTGACCTCATGATCTGCCCGCCTCGGCCTCCCAAAGTGCTGGGGTTACACTGAGCCTGATCCAGCACCCCTTATTTATAAATAAATACAATGGCTAGCTTTAGGGACTCTGTTAGCAAGATTAAAGAACAGAAATCAGATGTAGAATAGCATATAAATAAATAAATGTGTATGCTTTTCTCCTGTTAACCTGCCCTGTGTCAATTTGATTCTTGGGCCCAGCTGAGACTCTGGGGATAGAAGTGGAGTTTTGCCACCCCTACGGTTTCTGGTGACAAGGATGGGATCCTCTCAAGCCTGAAGATGGGATCCTGGGAGAAGAAATAAAAGCTGGCAGAAGGTAGGAATTTTTACCCAAGTGAACTCTCCGGGATCTCTGTCTGTAGTACCTGGTTAAAAGAGGAGGGTAAAATTTTTCCTTGTCCCTTTCCAAATTCAAACTGGCAGGAGAAAACCACTTGTAAGAATTGATTCTTTGAGTTGTGACTCTTGTGTCAACCTTAAATGAAGAGATTCAGAAAATATCAGCTAGGCATATTGGTTCATCCTTGTAATCCCAGCACTTTGGGAGGCCAAGGTGGGAGGATCACTTGAGCCCAGGAGTTTGAGGCTACAGTGAGCTATAATTGCATCACTGGTCTCCAGTCTGGGTGACAGATTGAGACTTAGTCTCAAAAAAAGAAAAGGAAAGAAATATTATTTTTATTCTAGTGCAAAGCTCCAGGATGGACACCCAGGAAACAGCTTCCAAAGGGCTGAGACCATTGCTCCGAAGTGGAGAAGCTAAGGTCTCACTCATAGAGGCAGAAACTGTCAGCAGGATTGCAACATCTTCTGTACAAATCCAGTATGTTAGATTTGATTAGTACAGCTTGCTATATTCCAAGGAAAATTGTTTCAACATTCCGGGAGAAGACTCCCTCCTCGAGGGCATCTTACATCTGATGCTGCTCAGTCATTTCTAACCATTTACAGGAAAAAGTGGACGTTGTAACTGCCTGCTCCATGCCTCAGGCCACATGGCCACATTCCTCCCAAGGCTCGGAATAATGTAAAATTCCAACAGGTGGCTCCCATCTATAATCCCAGCATTTTGGGAGGCCGAGGTGGCTGGATAACTTTAGGAAAGGAG
>NW_016109081.1:0-1593 GCF_001604975.1 Cebus imitator | reverse complement strand
TTGAGATTGAGTCTTGCTCTGTTGCCCAGGCTGGAGTACAGTGGCGCCATCTCGACTCACTGCAACCTCTGCCTCCCGGGTTCAAGCGATTCTCCTAGCTCAGCCTCCTGAGTAGCTGGGATTACAGGCACACACCACCACGCCCAGCTAATTTTTGTATTTTTGGTAGAGACGGGGTTTCATCATGTTGGCCAGGATGGTCTCAATCTCTTGACCTCATGATCTGCCTACCTCAGCCTCCCAAAGTGCTGGGATCACATGTGTGAGCCACCACATCCGGCCCCAAATTTGTTTTTGACCTAAAACTTTTCCAAATATCCTTTCAATGCCCAGCAGCCTACTTTAACTTTCCTTTTCCTGCAAAATTTACAGAAAGTACACCTGCCTGTTCTCCAGGCCCAAGATATACAGGTGAGATGTAAATTCTGACAGGCAGAAAACAGACCTAACGCAGGCTCTGAGCAGCCAGGCTTGCTTCACTGTACCTTATAATTCTCCCACTTCCTGGGGCTCTGTAATCAAACCTCATCAACTCCAGGTATTACCTTATGTAGGCTGCAACCACATCTATTGGACTTTTGTACTCTTAGGAAAAAGAAATCATGAACACTATCCTAGATCTCTGAGACCAAAAAAATATGCCCCCAAACTCCTTTTTGGAGAAAATCTACATTCTTTATCAGTTCCTTGAAAGTGTAAATCTTATCATATCTTTAAAACTTAAGTATCTGAGGAATTGGGCTGGATTGGGTGACTCATGCCTGTAATCCTAGCACTTTGGGAGGTCAAGTAGGAGGATCCCTTGAGGTCATGAGTTTGAAACCAGCCTGGCCAACATGGTGAAACCCTGTCTCTACTAAAAATAAATTAGCCGGGCATGGTGGCACGTGCCTATAATCCCAGCTACTTGGGAGGCTGAGGCAGGAGAATCACTGGAACCCGGGAGGCGGAGGTTGCAGTGAGCTGAGACAGCGCCACTGCACTCCAGCCTGGGCAATAGAGCCAGACTTAAAAAAGTATCTGAGGTATTAACTAGAACAACCCCAGTATGTCCAACTGAGCTTTAAAAAAGTGTTGAATGTTTAACATTTTAGGTGCTTTACTTCAATAATGTTTGATATTTGCCTAATATGTGTGTCATAAAAATTGTCAGCAAAATAAAATTTAAGATAATGATTAGCTTTGTCTAATAATGTTTCATAAAGTTTTCACAGTTCAAATATAATTGTTAAACAAACTAAACTTAGATAAGTGGAATTGGGAAAAACCGTAAATAAGTTATTATTTTTTGAGACTGGGTGTTGCTCTGTTGCCCAGGCTGAAGAACAGTAGGGGGACAGCTCACTGCAGCCTCGAACTCCTCTCGCCTCAGTATCCTGAGTAGCTGGGATTGTAGGCGTGTACCACGATGCCTGGCTAATTTTTAGAAAAATTGTATTGTACAGTGGAGTCTTGCTGTGATGCCCAGGCTGGTCTCAAATTCTGGGCCTCAAGCAATTCTCCTGTCCTGGCCTCCCAAAGTACTGGGATTACAGGCAGGAGCCACTGTGCCCAGCTATAAATAACTTTTTATTATTTTAATTTTTTTTTTTT
>NW_016109080.1:2905-5756 GCF_001604975.1 Cebus imitator | reverse complement strand
GAATCTAAACATAGATGCAACTTCCTAAGGTGAACGAACACAGAGCAGAGAAGTTTGAAAGAGACGTTTCTCCTGTGGTTTAGACGCCATCTTACCGCTAAATCTTATGAGCCTGTATATGGCTGGAAATATCTCTTTCCAGATTCTCCAAAGAAAGTTTTAGTGAATTGCTACATTCACACAATTGTTTAACTCTGTAAGTTTAATATACAACTTGACATTCGTTCTGCTACATAGCTCCGTTGTTGTTTTAGAGCCCGAAATTTCTCATTACACCCTATACTCCCATTCACTCAGGAATATCCAAACACCGCTTTGTGGAGAAACGTGTTTCTAACTCGCTGAATCTAAACATAGATGCACTTCCTAAGGTGAACGGACACAGAGCAGAGCAGTTTGAAAGAGACGTTTCTCATGGGGTTTAGACGCGATCTTAAATCTAACTCTTATGAGCCTGCATATGGCTGGAAATATCTCTTTCCAGATTCTCAAAAGAAAGGGTTATTCAACTGCCACATTCACACAATTGTTTACCTCTGTAAATATAATATACACCTCTAAACATAGAAGCAACTTCCAAAGGTGAGCGAACACAGAGCAGAGCAGTTTGTAAGAGACGTTTCTAATGTGATTTATACGCAATCTTACCGCTAATTCTAAGGAGCCTGTATATGGCTGGAAATATCTCTTTCCAGATTCTCCAAAGAACGGTTTTCTGAACTGCTACTTTCACATATCTCTTTACCTCTCTAAGTTGAATACACACCTTGACAATCATTCTTCTCATAACTCCTTTTTTGTTTTAGAGCCAGATATTTCTCATTACACCCTATAGTACCAATAACCCAGGAATATCCAAACGCAGCTTTTAGAAGAAACCTGTTTCTAACTCGCTGAATCTAAACATAGATGCAACTTCCTAAGGTGAAGGAACGCACAAGAGAGCAGTTTAAAAGAAACGATTCTCCTGTTGTTCACACGCGATCTTACCGTTAATTGTTAGCAGCCTGCATATGGCTGGAAATATCTCTTTCCAGATTCTCCAAAGAAAGGGTTAGTGAACTGCTACATTCACACAATTTTTTACCTCTGTAACGTTAATATACACCTTGACAATCATTCAGCTACATAGCTCTGCTTTTGTTTTAGAGCCCGATATTTCTCATCACACCCATTATTCCCTTTCACTGAGGAATATCCAAACGCAGCTTTTAGAAGAAACGTGTTTCTAACTCGCTGAATCTAAACAGAAATACAACTTCCGAAGGTGAACGAACACATAAGAGAGCAGTTTGAAAGAGACGATTCTCCTGTGGTTTAGACGTGATCTTACCGCTAAATCTTATGAGCCTGTATATGGCTGGAATTATCTCTTTCCAGATTCTCCAAAGAAAGTGTTTCTGAACTGCTACATTCACACCTCTGTTTAACTCTGTAAGTTGAACACACACCTTGACAATCATTCTGCTACATAGCTCCGTCTTTATTTTAGAGCCAGATATTTCTCATTACACACTATACTGCGGTTCACTCAGGAATATCCAAACGCAGATTTTAGAAGAAACGTGTTTCTAACTCGCTGAATCTAAACATAGATGCAACTTCCTAAGGTGGACGTACACAAAACAGAGAAGTTTGAAAGTGACGTTTCCCTTGTGGTTTAGACGCAATCTTACCGCTAAATCTTATGAGCCTGTATATGGCTGGAATTATCTCTTTCCAGATTCTCCAAAGAAAGTGTTTCTGAACTGCTACATTCACACATATGTTTAACTCTGTAAGTTGAGCATACACCTTGACAATCATTCTGCTACATAGCTCCGTTTTTGTTTTAGAGCCAGATATTTCTCATTACACCGTATATTCCCATTCACTCAGAAATATCCAAACACAGATTTTAGAGGAATCGTGTTTCTAACTCGCTGAATCTAAACATAGATGCAACTTCCTAAGGTGAACGAACACAGAGCAGAGAAGTTTGAAACAGACGTTTCTCCTGGGGTTTAGACGCGATCTTACCGCTAAATATTATGAGCCTGCATATGGCTGGAATTATATCTTTCCAGATTCTCCAAAGAAAGTGTTTCTGAACTGCTAAATTCACACATCTGTCTAACTGTAAGTTGAATACACACCTTGACAATCATTCTGCCACATAGCTCCGCTTTTGTTTTAGAGCTCGATATTTCTCATTACTCCCATTATTCCCATTCACTCAGGAATATAAAAACGCAGCTTTTAAAAGAAACGACTTTCTAACTCGCTGAATCTAAACATAGATGCAACTTCCGAAGATGAACGAACACATAAGAGAGCAGTGTGAAGGAGACGTTTCTAATGTGATTTAGACGCGATCTTATAGCTAATTCTTAAGAATCTGTATATTGCTGGAAATATCTCTTTCCAGATTCTCCACATAAAGGGTTATTCAACTGCTATATTCACACAATTGTTTAACTCTGTAAATTTAACATACACATTGACAATCATTCTGCGACATAACTCCGCTTTTGTTTTAGAGCCTGATATTTCTCATTACTCCCACTGTTAACATTCACTCAGGAATATCCAAACGCAGCTTTTAAAAGAAACGTCTTTCTATCTCGCTGAATCTAAACATAGATGCAACTTCAGAAGGTGAACGAACACAAAAGAGAGCAGTTTGAAAGGGACTATTCTCCTTTGGTTTAGACGCGATCTTACCGCTAAATCTTATGAGCCTGTATAGGGCTGGAATTATCTCTTTCCAGATTCTCCAAAGAAAGTGTTTCTGAACTGCTACATTCACACATCTGTTTCACTTTGTAAGTTGAACATAGACCTTGACAATCATTCTGCTACATAGCTCCGT
>NW_016109080.1:0-2366 GCF_001604975.1 Cebus imitator | reverse complement strand
TCTTATGAGCCTGTTTATGGCTGGAATTATCTCTTTCCAGATTCTCCAAAGAAAGTGTTTCTGAACTGCTACATTCACACATCTGTTGAACTCTGTAAGTTGAACACATACCTTGACAACCATTCTGCTACATAGCTCCATTTTTGTTTTAGAGCCAGATATTTCTCATTACACCCTATACTCCCATTCGCTCAGGAATATCCAAGCGCAGATTTTAGAGGAATCGTGTTTCTAACTCGTTGAATCTAAACATAGATGCAACTTCCTAAGATGAACGAACACAGAGCAGAGAAGTTTGAAAGAGACGTTTCTCCTGTAGTTTAGACGCGATCTTACCGCTAAATCTTATGAGCCTGTATATGGCCGGAATTATCTCTTTGCAGATTCCCCAAAGAAAGTGTTTCTGAACTGCTACATTCACACATCTCTTGAACTCTGTATGTTGAACACACACCTTGACAACCATTCTGCTACATAGCTCCGTTTTTATTTTAGAGCCAGATATTTCTCATTACACCCTATACTCCCATTCGCTCAGGAATATCCAAACGCAGATTTTAGAAGAAACGTATTTCTAACTCGCTGAATCTAAACGTAGATGCAACTTCCTAAGGTGAACGAACACAGAGCAGAGAAGTTTGAAAGAGGCGTTTCTCCTGTGGTTTAGACGCGATTTTACCGCTAAATCTTATGAGCCTGTATAGGGCAGGAAATATCTCTTTCCAGATTCTCCAAAGAAGGGTTTTCTGTACTGCTACATTCACATGTCTGTTTAAGTCTCTAAGTTGAATATACACCTTGACAATCACTCTGCTACATCCCTCCGTTTTTGTTTTAGAGCCCGATATATCTCATTACACCCTATACTCCAATTAACTCAGAAATATCCAAACGCCGCTCTTTGGAGAAACGTGTTTCTAACTCGCTGAATCTAAACATAGATGCAACTTGGGAAGGTGAACGAACACACAGCAGAGCAGTTTGAAAGAGTCGTTTCTCCTGTGGTTTAGACGCGATCTTAAAGCTAACTCGTATGAGCCTGTATATTGCTGGAAATATCTCTTTCCGGATTCTCCAAGGAAAGGGTTTACGAACTGCTACATTCACACATCTGTCTATCTCTGTAAGTTGAATACACACCTTGACAATCATTCTTCTACATAGCTCCGTTTTCTGTTTGGAGCCAGATATTTCTCATTAAACCCTGTACTCCCATACACTCAGGAATATCCAAACGCAGCATTTTGGAGAAACGTGTTTCTAACTCGCAGAATCTAAACAAAGATGCAACTTCCTAACGTGAACGAACACACAGTGGAGCAGTTTGAAAGACAGGTTTCTCGAATGATTTAGATGCGATCTTACAGCTAATTCTTAAGAATCTTTGTATTGCTGGAAATATCTCTTTCCAGATTCTCCAAAGAAAGTGTTAGTGAACTGCTACATTCACACAATTGTTTAACTTTTTAAGTTTAATATACACCTTGACAATCATTCTGATACATAGCTCGGCTTTTGTTTTAGAGCCAGATATTTCTCATTACACCCCTTATTACCATTCACTCAAGAATATCCAAACGCAGCTTTTAGAAGAAACGTGTTTCTAACTCGCTGAATCTGAACATCAATGCAACTTCCAAAGGTGAACGAACACATAAGACAGCAGTTTGAAAGAGACGATTCTCCTGTGGTTTAGACGAGATCTTACCGCAAATTCTTAGGAGCCTGTATATGGCTGGAAATATCTCTTTCCTGATTCTCCAAAGAAAGGTTTTCTGAACTGCTACATTCACTTATCTGTTTAACTCTCTAAGTTGAATACACACCTTGACAATCATTCTGCTACATAGCTCCATTTTTGTTTTAGAGCCAGATATTTCTCATTACACCCTATACTCCCCTTCACTCAGGAATATCCAAATGCAGCTTTTAGAAGAAACGTGTTTCTAACTAGCTGAATCTAAACATAGATGCAACTTAATAAGGTGAACGAACACAGAGCAGAGAAGTTTGAAAAAGACGTTTCTCCTCTGGTTTAGACGCGATCTTACCGCTCAATCTTATGAGCCTGTATATGGCTGGAATTATCTCTTTCCAGATTCTCCAAAGAAAGTGTTTCTTAACTGCTATATTCACACATCTGTTTAACTCTGTAAGTTAAGCATACACCTTGACAATCATTCTGCTACATAGCTCCGTTTTTGTTTTAGAGCCAGATATTTCTCATTACACCCTATATTCCCATTCACTCAGGAATATCCAAACGCAGATTTTAGAAGAAACGTGTTTCTAACTCGCTGAATCTAAACATAGATGCAACTTCCTAAGGTGAACGAACACAGAGCAGAGAAGTTTGAAAGAGACGT
>NW_016109079.1:4360-5756 GCF_001604975.1 Cebus imitator | reverse complement strand
GTAAAGATGGGGTTTTGCCATCTTCCCCAGGTCAAGCTCCATTTCTTGGGCTCAAGTGATCCACCCACTTCAGCCTCCCACAAAGTGCTGGGATTATAGGCACAAACCACCGCACCTAGGCACATTTTAGTATTTTCAGTGATGAAATCAAGAGTGTACTGCACACTTTGAAACTATTAATATATAGCATTGTAAGTGTGTAGAAAAGTTAACAGAAAAAAATATAAAAATTAGTCATATAATTTACATCAAAATGCTTATTTTAAATTTTTTTGAGACAGTCTCACTCCGTCTCTCAGGCTGGAGTGCAGTGATGCGATGTCAGCTCATAGCAACCTCCACCTCCTGGTTTCATTCGATTCTTGCACCTCAGCTTCCTGAGTAGCTGGGTTTACAGGCAGACACCACCACACCCGGCTAATTTCTGTATTTTTAGTAGAGATGGGGGGTCACCATGTTTGCCAAGCTGGTCTCCGCCCATCTTGTATTCCCAAAGTGCTGAGATTACAGTCATGAACCATCACACCTGGCCCAAAATGTTTATTTTTTATACATAAGAAAATTCAACCTTTAGGAAAAGTATGAAAGCATTACTTTTAAATAAATTGAAACACTTTTTAATTTTTTTTTTTTCTGAGACACAGTCTTGCATGCTCTGTTGTCCAGGCTAGAGTGCAGTGACTTGATCTCAGCTCACTGCAACCTCTGCCTTCGGGGTTCAGGGATTCTCCTGCCTCAGCCTCCCAAGTAGCTGGTATTACAGGTGTGCGCTACTATGTCCAGCTAATTTTTTTGTAGTTTTGATAGAGATGGTGTTTCACCATCTTGGCCAGACTGGGCTCGAACTCCTGGGCTTGTTATCCATCCGCCTCAGCCTCCCAAGTGCTGGGATTACAGGCATGAGCTACCGCACCCAGACAATTTTAATTTTTCACTCAGATTAGTATAGGAGGGCTGGGTGTAGTGCCTTAAAGCTGTGATCCCAGCGCTTTAGGAGACCAAGGCAGGATTATCGCTTGAGGCTGGAACTTCAAGGCTAAAGTGAGCTATGATGGCCCCGCTACACTCCAGCCTGGGTGACAAAACAAGATCCTGTCTCTTAACAAAAAGAAAAAAGAAAGAAAAGCCCAAGTATGATGGCTTACACCTGCAATCCCAGCATTTTGAGAGGCCAAGGCAGGACAATCACTGGAGCCCAGGATTTCTAGACCAGCCTGGGCAACATGGTGGCACACCTAAGGTCAGGAGTTCGAGACCAGCCTGGCTAACATGGTGAAACCTCGTTTCTACTAAAAATACAAAAAAATTAGCCAGGCATGGTGGCACACACACCTGTAATCCCAGCTACTCTGGAGACGGAGGCAGGAGAATTGCTTCTGGGAGGTAGAGGTTGCAA
>NW_016109079.1:0-1155 GCF_001604975.1 Cebus imitator | reverse complement strand
CTTCGCCCTGTCACCCAGGCTGGAGTGCATTGATGCAATCTTGGTTTACTGTACCTTCCACCTCCTGGGTTGTTCAAGTGATTCTCCTGCCTCAGCCTCCCAAGTAGCTGAGATTATAGGCATGTGCCACCACAATGAGCTAATTTTTCTATTTTTGGTAGAGATGGGATTTCCCCACATTGGCCAGGCTGGTCTTGCATGCCTGACCTCAGGTGATCCACCCATCTCAGCCTCCCAAAGTTCTGGGATTACAGGCAGGAGCCACCTCGCCCATCTTGATGGTTGACTTTTAAACTATGCAATTTTGTTTTGTTTTCAAACAGGATCTCATCATGTCCAACCCAATTTTAACAATTTTTAGCAGGAGAGAAATGAATGTTGTATAACTAATAGGAGCATGACACAGACCTGACTTTTGCCACTTGGCTCTACCACGCACTGGCTATGTGTTGAGTTGAGCGGGTTGTTTGACTTTTCTGGTCTTCTGTTCAACTGTTAAATTAAATTGATAATTTATCTCAGTAGGAATGACTTGAAGATACTATTATTTTTTCCCCCACATAATCATATTCTTGAAATGCTTATCATTTTACTTATGGTGGTCATCAAATAGATTTAGATATTACCCTCAGGTACATGAAATATACTAGGATTGTGCAGTTACATCACAGTAGCCTAGCTTTTCCTATCCAAACTCTCATTTTCTGAACTCAGCTGAATGAGGGTTTTTTTATCTAAACTCTTTCTGCTGGGTGTTTGAAACCCACCATGTCGGTGGATTCAGATTACACGTTACCACTTGTTATCAAAACTCTTGGAATCCAGGAACCAATAGATTAGAATATTGTGGGGTCCTTGTGTAGAATTCAGCAGTCTTGACTTAAACAAACTTAGGTACAAAAATGCATATTGCCATAGACATTCAGTTACATTATATACTTAACAATGTTTACTAAAGGGTGGTACATTTGCAAAGGCCTAAGTGTTTATTTAGTATAACCAGCATCTGTTACTGTTATGGCCTTTTCCTAAAAGTGTATATAATTTTGAAATTTAAATTCTAATTTCTGTCATATCCAGACCTTACTTTCAGCTTTATCTTTAATATCATATTGCTCCACACCCTTATTTCAACTTTTTTTTTTTTTTTTTTTT
>NW_016109078.1:4051-5758 GCF_001604975.1 Cebus imitator | reverse complement strand
TATAAAGCCTGAATGGTAAGGGGGAAAACCCATAAATGTCATTATAAACAGATCCCGTGATGTCAAAGGAAAAACAGCTGGAGAGAGGGAGTTTAATAAGCAGCCTTCTTTTATTACAACAGGCTTGACGTCATTGATTATTTATTATTTCCAACACTAAAACATAAAGCCATGTGCTACACTGTGGACCAAGATGAAAAGGATATGTGGACTTTTCTGAGTATTTTAATATCCTCTTATTGACAGTAGATAGAAGATCTGAACAAGGACTTGGAACAGGAAATGATTTTAGTGATTTTATTACGGTAATAGAGAAAAGTATTTCCAATGGCAGCATTTGGCAGATGGTCTGGTAAGCCCTCAACCTCTAAACAGCCTGCAAGACAACAAGCTCAATATTGATACAAGGTCAGTATGTAATTATGAGGTGTTCTAGCAAGCAAAAAAGTTTTTATAAATACGGGCTGTAGCCTTGGCAGTGGAACACAGGAAGCTGGTGTTTAAAAGGTAATTTAGGCCGTCAAGGTGGCTCATGCCTGTAATCCCAGCACTTTGGGAGGCCAAGGTGGGTGAGTTACTTTAGGTCAGGAGTTCAAGACCAGCTTGGCCAACATGGTAAAACCCCATCTCTACAAAAAATACAAAAATTAGCTAGGCATGGTAGCAGGTGCCTGTAATCCCAGCTACTAAGGAGGCTGAGGCAGGAGAATCACTTGAACCCGCGAGCAAGAGGTTGCAATGAGTCAAGATCATGCCATTGCACTCCAGCCTGGGTGACAAAAGCAAAACTCCATCTCACAAACAAACAAACTCAATAACAGAACCTTGCACTTGTAGCAACCAGTGCTTCCATTCCACACTGGAGTTCCCTCTGAAAGCATGCAAAAATCCCTGTTAAGGTCATGGACCAAAAAATAAGAGACAAACCACAAAGAATGACATCTGTTCCTTGTAATGGTTTAGCTGTCATGTGATGGTAGCCATAAGACGGCTGCTAATCTGCATCTTCAGCCAAATTACACTTCTGAAAAGCTTGTGCTAAGCAACCAGCTGACTGGACTAAGACTGCCTCAAGGATGGGGAAAGGCAGATTCAGATTTTGTGGCACCTGAAAATCATTCAAGTTGGGGGCCTTGTTCAATAAAAAATAATATAGAATTTCACATTCAAAATTGCTAGGCACCTCCCAGAGTTGTGGAAGGAGACCACGCGACCAAGTGAGGGGCCATTAAACTCATGGTTCCTACACTTTGTCATACAGTAGAACCATTTGGGGAGCTTTAAAAAGTCTTGGCGCCCAGTTTGCACGCCATATTAATTAAATCAGAATGTCTGGGGGGTAGAAACCAAGCACTGGCATTTTTAAAGACCCTGTGGTGATTCCAATGTGCATCAAAATTTGGGAACCACTACCTTAGGGTTAAGCCTTATTGAGGTAAGTCTGCCTCCAGCTAGGGAGCATAGTGTTCATTCACTTATTTAACTAACATCTGTGGAGCAATTGCCATATACCAAGCACTGTATCCCCCAGCTTTTAGTGCTGTGCCTGACATGGAGCTGGCCATCAGCAAACACTTGCTGAATGTAAAAATGAGCACGTTAGGCAGTGTCTCCTGTTTCACATTGGAGATGGGTTGTAGAGTGGATTTGGAATTCCAGTTTATCTTTCTCTTTAGATGTATCAGCAATTTTTTTTTTTTTTTTTTT
>NW_016109078.1:0-1206 GCF_001604975.1 Cebus imitator | reverse complement strand
TTTTCAATTAATTTCAATGTCTTTCAAGTCTGAGTAAACTCTGGACCCAGAACAACCAGGATGATATAATTATGGAAACTATTAATCTCTCCATCAAAGGAGAGCTAGCTCATGGCTACGGAGCAGTTGGCACGTTCCTCCGAAGGGTTTCTGCAGCCTGATCCTCCTGGTTTCCCTTGGAGTCACAAATGCTCAGCGTGCACCTTTTAGGAAGTAGGCAACTTCCTAGGAACATGAAATAATCCTTGAGTACTTTGTGACTTGTTCTGGGAAATTGAGCATTTTTCCTAGTTGCTCTAAAGAAATAGCCAAATCACATTAAAGCATGTTCAAATAGACTGAAAGAGAAAAATCTAACATTTTCAGATCACTCAAGGCTCATCCAAAATTGTGAAATTTGGATCTTTAAAGACGAGTCAGATATCACTTGATGTGAGCAACAAGCAAAGGGGTGCATTTGGAAGAAGTCGTCTCCAAATTGCTTTGAATATTGAACACCACAATCACAGAAATGAAAATAATCTCTAGAGGTTACTTAGGACAAACAGAACAGTTATCTGGTTTGTTCAAACCAAAAATAAATATAAAAAGAAATTAGAGAATTTAGAGATTTTGTTCCAGGGTCCACATCAACAACTTTTTTTTCTTCCAATGACAACAGAGTACAGACTTCTCTGTGATGAGGGGCAGGGGACAGTGTTAAAGGATTTAGGAGGTTCCTCCCAAAATTGCTGCCGATTGGCAGCAGGTAAGGTACAGGTAAGAAAAGTCCAACACCAGTTGCATTTTGAAGAAAGCACACTCATAGATTTACAAATGCCATCAGCCTTCCCAAATACAGCCCCCAAAAAGAATGAATTCCCAGAGATGGCAAATTCCTCAAATGGTTTGGGTTCAACAGGCATCACTCAAAACAAAACTACACTACCCTATGTTGAGCTACATAATAAAGCCATAGTATATGCATTTGCTTGAATTGTGGGCTGTTAATAACATATACAATCCCTACCCACCAACTGCTTTCAAGATATACTGCTTCCTGGAAGCAAGCCCCTACTTCAAGAAGTCAAATTTCTCCAAGGGAACAGAAAGCCTCTTTGTTCTTTCTTCCCACTATCCTGTTGTTGGAGCCTGCATGTACACTGGGCTTGAGCAGGAAGGTGTCATTTCTGTGAGGGGACTGTTCACAGAACTTAACTTTCTCTT
>NW_016109077.1:4648-5759 GCF_001604975.1 Cebus imitator | reverse complement strand
CAGCTACTCAGGAGGCTGAGGCAGGAGAATTGCCTGAACCCAGGAGGCGGAGGCTGCGGTGAGCCGAGATCGCGCCATTGCACTCCAGCCTGGGTAACAAGAGCGAAACTCCGTCCCAAAAAACAAACAAAAAAAAAACAAAAAAAGAAAAAAAACTATATTTCATGTGGATATTACTAGCGATCTAAACAGCAGTGACGTTTTCAAATGAATGAAGAAAAAATACAGAAGCATCTCTTACACAACCAAAATTTCAAGATTTGCGAGATTTAGAAGGTTTAAAAGAAAATGTGGAACAATATAAATATGAAAAGTGGGGTAGATCCTTCATCTCACACAAATTTTGCCACAGTGATAGAAGCTATCTTGGGCTAGGCATGGTGGCCCATGCCTGTAATCCCAGCAATTTGGGAGACCAAGGCAGAAGTATTGCTTGAGGCCAAGAGTTTGAAACCAGCCTGGGAAACACCCCAGACTTAATCTCCACAATCAAAAAATTCACCCAGCATGGTGGTTCATGCCTGCAGAACCAGCTACTGGGGAGGCTGAGGCAGAATCGCGTGAGCCCAGGAGTTTGAGATTAGAGTGAGTTATGATTACACCACTGCACTCCAGCCTGGGTGACAGAGCAGGACCCTGTCTCAAATAATAATAATAATGGAAGCTATCTCACAAGTAACTATTATGTGAGTGCTATATAGTCTCTAATATTCACAAAAATCCAATAAGATAGGCATTATTATTTCCTATATAAGCAAAGGACCTGAGATTCATGTAGATTATATAATTCAAGATTACAATGCTGGTAAATTATGGAGTTAGGATTGAAACTCAGTTCTCTCTCTCTCTCTCTTTTTTTTTTTTTCTGCTACTGTATTCCTAGGTATCAGCTCTCTTATAAATTCTGAATTCTGCTGGACATGGTGGCTCACGCCTGTAATCCCAGCACTTTGGGAGGCTGAGGCGGGCAGATCATGAGGTCAGGGGTTTGAGATCAGCCTGATCAACATGGTGAAACCCCATCTCTACTTAAAAGTACAAAAATTAGGCCGGGCGCAGTGGCTCAAGCCTGTAATCCCAGCACTTTGGGAGGCCGAGGCGGGTGGATCAC
>NW_016109077.1:0-1778 GCF_001604975.1 Cebus imitator | reverse complement strand
TTGAGACAGAGTCTTACTCTGTCACCAGGCTGGAGTACAGTGGCGTGATCTTGGCTCGCTGCAACCTCCGCCTCCTGGGTTCAAGTTATTCTCCTGCCTCAGCCTCCCGAGTAGCTGGTACTACAGGTGCATGCCGCCACACTCAGCTAATTTTTGTATTTTTAATAGAGACGGGGTTTCACCTTGTTGGCCAGAATGGTCTCAATCTCTTGACCTCATGATCTGCCCACCTCAGCTTCTCAAAGTGCTGGGATTACAGGCATAAGCCACTGCGCCTGGCTGCTAAAGTTACTTCTATAAAAAAGAATCAGTCTAAACATTCTGCCCTACTGAACAGCAAAACAAGGAAAAGGTTTTCTGTTCTCCAAAAAAAATAAAGATGTTCTTCCTGAATAAATGAAGCTACCCAAAGCCAAATTTGTAAGAAACATACTTACATTATCAGTCCAAAAGAAAAACTAGCATACCAATGAAAACACTTTCCCTAAAGGTTCATGCCTGAATTTGGGACCTTGTCTAAGTTCATTCTGGGGCACATAGTTCCATTACAGATTATCGGGCACTACTCTGAACTCCCTGAGTAGCCCACATATCTCCCTCCAGTTCATACTCTTATCCTGGGAAAAACCTTTCCAAATTAAGGCTCCAGGTACTTATCTACCTCAGATTTTCATTGCCACTCTATCATATTTATTCAAGAAATGTTTGAATACCACCACATGCTAGCCTTGTGCTGTACACAAGGCAGACGAAGTTCCAGCTCCCCTGGGGTTTAGCTTCTAGGCAGGGAAATGTAACAGTAGACTGCAGCCCTGAGACCTGTGGTGTGCTTGGCTGAGTCCCTCAGTGTGTCTTGATGAGTCCTGCTACCCCTAAGTAAGACAGGCAAGAAAGACCTTGCTGGTTTTTTGGGGTTTTTTTTGAGATGGAGTTTCGCTTTTGTTGCCCAGGCTGGAGTGCAATGGCCCTATCTCAGCTCCCTGCAACCTCTGCCTCCTGGGTTCAAGTGATTCACCTGCCTCAGCCTCCCAAGTAGCTGGGATTACAGACATGCACCACCACGCCCAGTTAATTTTTGTATTGTTTATAGAGATGGAGTTTCACTATGTTGGTCAGACTGGTCTTGAACTCCTGACCTCAGATGATCTGCCCACCTTGGCCTCCCAAACTGCTGGGATTATAAGCATGAGCCACCACGCCTGGCCAGACCTTGCTGTCTTAGACAGCAAAGAAGAAAAGTAGTTGGGCTGGGTGCAGTTGCTCACACCTGTATGTAATCCCAGCTTGGGAGGCTGAGGCAGGCAGATCACTTAAGGTCAGGAGTTTGAGACTAGCCTGGCCAACATGGTGAAAACCCTTCTGTATTAAAAATACAAATATTAGCTAGCTGTGGTGGTGGGTGCTTGTAATTCCAGCTACTGAGGAGGCTAAGGCAGGAGAATCACTTGAATCTGGGAAGTGAAGGTTGCAGTGACCCGAGATTGTGCCACTGGCATGAACCTGGGCAATAGAGTGAGACTCAGTCTCAAAAAAAGTAAAAATAAATAAATAATCAGAAGAAAAGCAGATGGACTCAAGTGGTCCTGGCTGATAGCCTTGCAGAATCTTCTGTCTTCATCTTACTTTGACCCTGGAGTAACTCCCTGAAAGCCACAAAAGTATCCCAAAGTGATAACCATACCATTAATGGATTTCATGACCTTACTAAAGTCTTAAACTCTATAGTTCTAAACAATTTCTAAGCAATGCCATATATATATATATATATATATATATAT
>NW_016109076.1:4578-5761 GCF_001604975.1 Cebus imitator | reverse complement strand
TCTCCTGCCCCAGCCTCCTGAGTAGCTGGGATTACAGGCACGTGCCACCATGCCCAGCTGATTTTTTGTATTTTTAGTAGAGAAGGGGTTTCACCATGTTGACCAGGACGGTCTCGATCTCTTGACGTCGTGATCCGCCCGCCTCGGCCTCCCAAAGTGCTGGGATTACAGGCGTGAGCCACCGCGCCCAGCAAGACAAGGATTCTTTAACATGAGTTATATATATGCGATATCTATGTATACCTAATTCATGTTGAAGAATCCTTATCCAAAGAGACACACACACACACACACACACACACACACACACACTCATTTTAAAGAATCCTTATCTTTCAAAGATACAGACCAGACTGCCAAAAAGTAATATCCAATCTGGAATTTGCCTGAGAATAATTCATGAGGGGGAAGCAGGAGGGGAACAGATGAAACAAACTTGGTCATGATTTGATAATTTCCCCTCCTACATGAGTAGAGTGGTTGGTAACTGTTGGAAGCTAGGTGATAAGTTCACAGGGATTTCTTATATGCATTCCATCTACTTTAGCTTGAAAATTTCCGTATCAAGTTAGGAAGTCAAACATTTACAAAATACTTGTATGTAAGTGAAGAAAATGGATCATTTAAAAGTGGTAAACACAAACAAATATATCTGAGTTTTAGATAACAAAAAGCAATCTGAGGACACTAAGACTCAAATCAATCTAAGGCATCACATCAATCTGTTAGTTTTGTTAGGTGGGATAATACCACTGTGGTTATAGGGGGAAATTATCTTTTTAAAAGACACATACCTATGTAATTTGGGCCAATATAACATATCTAGAATTTTCTTTTTTAAAAGATAAGGACAAGAACAAGTAAGGCAAATGTAGAGGTGGGTTAAAACTAACTGGTACAAACATAAGCGCTCACTGACTCTACTTCTGTGTGAGTTTCCATTTTAAAAAGTAAATTGTAATAACAATAGCAATAAAATAGATTTCAATGACTTCCTCCACTCATCCAGGAGGGTAAAAAAGAGAAATAATCCTAGTTCAAATAAGGGTCAAGTACGGGAGAAGGGGGAGAAACCATTACACCAGCGGTGTCCAATCTTCTGGCTTTCCAGGGACACACTGGAAGAAAAATTGTCTTGGGTCACACACAAAATACACTAACGATAGCTAATGAGCTTAAAAAA
>NW_016109076.1:0-1143 GCF_001604975.1 Cebus imitator | reverse complement strand
AAAAAAAAAAAGGGCCAGATAATTAAAAAAGTGATGGTGGGGGGTGATGACCTCACTGAATCATGCACTTAATATCTGTACATGTTACTGTATCGATCCATTATGCTTTAACTTAAAAAAAGAAGGAGAATAAGAGGAAAAACAGCAACACCATGAATGGCAGATGAGCCCTCAATCGCCTACCTGAATTTTTCAGAGAAAAATACTTTTTTGTTGTTTAAGTCAGTTACATTAAGTTTTCCATCACAAATACACTTTTCATATACCAGTATGTAGAGAATTTAAAAACTATTGTCAGGTGAAAAAAGGCAAGCGAATAGTATATGGAATATGCCACCATACTTGTTTTTTTTAAAAAGGAAGAGAGTGGCTAGGCTTGGTGACTCCTGTAATCCCAGCACTTTGGGAGGCCAAGGCAGAGTAATCTTTGAGTCCAGGAGTTTGAGACCAGCCTGGGCAACAACAACAACAAAAAACTAGCTGGGCATGGTGGCACATGCCTGTATTCCCAACTACTTGGGAGGCTGAGGTGGGAGATTTCTCGAGCCCAGGACGTTATGGCTGCACTGAGTTGTCATCATGCCACTGTAGTCCAGCCTGGGGGACAGAGTGAGACCTCTTTCTGTCATACATACATACATAGAAAGAAAGAATCATATACTGGAAGAATAGATAAGAAACTGGTAACATTGGTTGCTTCCAGAGAGGGGTAAAGTGTGCCCAAGAGACGGAGGAAGGAAGAAAACTTCTCATTTTTTGCACCTTTTGTGTTTGAACCATGTGAACCTATTATTCAAAAAATAAATGTTCTTCAATCCTACTAAAACAAATGTTCTTCAATCATACTAGATACTATACAGTTTAAGCTTTTTTGAGATTTTGGTGTATGTAGATTTCAATGATTTGAAGATTTATATTAGACTTTGGTTTTTGAGATACTTCCACACTAAACTAATTACCCAAGAACCATTAGATACAAAAATAACAAAATTTTAACATGCTGGAAGGGGAAAAAAGGAGAGGGCAAAGAACTCTAAATCTTTTGAGAGAAAAGGGCAAGAAAACATTTTAACCAAAAAGAGAAGTACTGGGGTCATTTTGCTGCTTGAAATATATACTATATATCCTTTTTTTTTTTTTTTT
>NW_016109075.1:2783-5763 GCF_001604975.1 Cebus imitator | reverse complement strand
AAGAGTGAAACTCCATCTTAAAAAAAAAAAAAAGAAAGAAAAAAACAGAAATGTGGGTATTGAAATTTAAAGTCATTAAAATTAAATAAAATTAATAATGAGTGGTTGAGATCAGGGGTCCCCAACCCCCGGTTCATGCCCTGTTAGGAATTGGGACACGCTGCAGGAGGTGAGCAGCGGGCAAGTAAGCGTGCCTGAGTTCCGCCTCCTGTCAGATCAGTGGAGGCATGAGATTCTCATAGGATCACAAACCCTACTGTCAACTGCAAGCACAAGGCATCTAGGTTGCATGTACTTTATGAGAATCTAAGGCCTGATAACCTAGGTGGAATAATTTCATCGAGAAACCACTGTCTTCCATTAAACCCATCCCTGGTGCCAAAGAGGCTGGGGATCCTGCTTTAGATGTACCATCCATGTCCCAAGGGACCAAAGCCACATGTGGCTGGTGGCTGCCATGGTGGACAGCACTTCACAGGCTATTCCCGCCAGTACAGAGGATTCTGTGGATGCCCCCCTCCTGGACACTGAGCCCCTAGAAGCAGAGACTGTGTCTTATTTTACTCTAGACACTCCCAAGAGTAGCAGAGTGCATGGAATAAAACAGATACGCAACAAACACTTGTGAGGACAACCGGAAAAAAAGAACTATGACTGCTTACTTTGCTAAACTATGCACCAGTTTATAAAAACCCAGAAAGAAGGAAATTGTATAAGTCTTGCTACCTGATTAGAAGAAAATATTAAAAATTAGTTACTTCCATAATTTAAAACTGTACAACATGATTCCAAATCTTCTATAATTCCTGCTCCCTATTCAACAAATACTTGTAATTACCTAAATAATATGTGCCACACACAAGTAAATTCAAGATGGTTCTAGGCCTAAATGCAAAAACAGAAACAACAAATTTTCTAGAAGAAGAAAATATTTCCATGACCTGGACATAAGTAAAGATTTCCTAAACAAAAAGTAATGCCAACCAAGAAGAAAATAATTATAATAAAATTAAGAAATCTCAAAAAATTTAGAGGTTTTTTTTTTTTTTTTTTTTGAGGTGGAGTCTCACTATGTCGCCCAGGCTGGAGTGCAGTGGCGCGATCTCTGTTCACCGCAACCTCCACCTGCCGGGTTCAAGCAATTCTCCTGCCTCAGCCTCCTAAGTAGCTGGGATTACAGGCGTGCGCCACCATGCCCAGCTAATTTTTCCTATTTTTAGTAGAGATGGGGTTTCAACATGTTGGCCAGGTTGGTCTCAATCTCTTAACCTCAGTGATCTGCCCGCCTCAGCCTCCCAAAGTGCTAGGAGCTACTGCGCCTGGCCATGAATCACTTCTCTGTAATATAAGAATGTCAGAACGGACTGCTTTGAAGAATAGTTGAGTACCTTGTCACTAGAACTGGCCAAGCACAGGGCAGATAACTTCTTGGCCAAGATCTTGGGGAACAAATGGAGGGAGGAGGAATTTGGGGAACCTGGCTCCCCGGCAAGGTAGTATGAATTGCTTTTGTCCTTTTCTCTCTCCTTCTCTCAGTAGCTGCAGAGGTACCCACAGGACCACTATCACCCTAGCCCAGTTTTCTCCCTGTTCACGTAGAGGAAGGTAGAGCCGAGCAGAGTCACTGGATGAAGTTCCAAAGGATTAAGAGACATGTGGGTCTGTGCTCAAGTCCAAAAGGTGTTCACTTGCCCAGGAGCAGTTCTAAAAGGAGCACGGGACATGGAGTCGAAGCCCTGGCCCCTTTGACATGAGGAAGGGCATTCAACACCACTGCACATCAACAGTGACGAGCTCAACAGCACGGAGATTCCGGTCCTCTTATGCCTCCACCCCAGGTTTTGTGTCTTTTGTATTCTGTTTATATGTCACTCCATTTCTACTTGAAGAGAAACACAAATAAATGAACATCAATTCTCCAAAGAAAGCCACAGAAATAGCTCAATTAACATATGTTATTTTAGGACAAAAATCAGGGAAACAAAACCAGAACACTGTCAGTTTGAGATTAAAGTAGAAGGTCTTTTTCCTAAGATATTAAAGGAAGAAGAGTGGTTTCCCAAGCCAAAGCATGACATGTGCTGGTTCTCCTTTTAGAAGCTAGAAATTCAAAGTATAATCTGGGTGTTTCGTGTGCTCCTCACAGTAGTCCCAGAGCACTGTGCATCCCTCAAAGACGGGAAAGTCACTATTTCTCATTAAACAGTCAGCCAAATCAAAGAAATCACAGAGCTGACACTTTCAAGGTAGAGCACTGAGTTTAAAAAGTCTTAAAAGTAAAGGCTCACCCCATCATCCCTCAAAATGTTTCTTCCACACAAATTAGTTTTCGCTCCTAGGGCCTAAGTCTCTTAAGGACTAACTTCATAAAGGTTTCTTTCTTCCCTCCCTGCCTTCCTCTTTCTCTCTCACACACACACTCCCTCTCCCTCTCTCTCTCTCTCACACACACACACATTCTCTCTCTCTCTCTCTCTCTCTTTCTTTCTCTCTCTCTCTCCCCACCCCCACCCGCCATCTCTCTCTCTCCCCTAACCACACACACAAATGTTACGTCCCTGGAATTAGCTTTGCTCTTTTCTGCCACAGGGTTTTACACACACATAAATAAACCTTTTCCCACCCTACCCTTTTCATCTATTTAAGTCCTGCCCCTTCTGTAAATCTCACTTCAGTAATTATTACCACAGAAAAGCCTTCCCTGCCCTTTAAATTAAGTCAAACCCTGATTATATACTCACAGCATCATATATTCTGTACCTAGCATTTAGCAGTTATAACTTTTCATTTATTTGTGAAATTGCTTATCGCTCTCACTAGACTTATGCTAATACACTAGCTACTAGAGAAATGTGGGTATTGGGCCAGGCGCTGTGGCTCATGCCTGTAATCCTAGCACTTTGGGAGGCCGAGGTGGGTGGATCACCTGAGGTCAGGAGTTCAAGATCAGCCTGGCCATCATGGTGAAACCCCATCAAAA
>NW_016109075.1:0-1138 GCF_001604975.1 Cebus imitator | reverse complement strand
AAGATTTCCTAAACAAAAAGTAATGCCAACCAAGAAGAAAATAATTATAATAAAATTAAGAAATCTCAAAAAATTTAGAGGTTTTTTTTTTTTTTTTTTTTTAGATGGAGTTTCCCTCTTGTTGCTCAGGCTGGAGTGCAATGGCACAATTTCAGCTCACTGCAACCTCCACCTCCCAGGTTCAAGCAATTCTCCTGCCTCAGCCTCCCGAGTGGCTGGGATTACAGGCACCTGCCACCATGCCCAGTTAATTTTTTGTATTTTTAGTAGAGACAGGGTTTCGCCATGTTGGTCAGGCTGCTCTCTAACTCCTGACCTCAGGTGTGCCACCTGCCTTAGCCTCCCAAAGTGCTGGGATTACATGCGTGAGCCACTGTGCCTGGCTGAAAATTCACAATTTTTAGTTAAGAAATTTAATTAACAAAATTGATAAATTATCTTCATCAAAAGACAACATCAGGAAAGTAAAAAGCCTACCTACAGACTCTTAACATGTGTGCATACTGATAGCTGACAACAGACTAACATCCAAAATATGTTGAGTACTCCTACAAATCAGCTGAAAGGTAAATAATCCAATAAAAATGAAGAAAATATTTTAATAGACACTTCACAAAAGTACACATCCGATATGCAATGCCATTGGCTACTTGGGAAAAGCAAGTTAACAGCACAGTGAGACAATCCCACATGTAGGCCAGAACAGCTGTAATTTCAAACACTGACAATACCAATCAGTGGGGAGGAGCTGGAGCCAGAGAGAGTTCATACATATGCTGGAGGTATGGAAATCCCAGGAACCACTCTGAAATCTGTTTGGCTGTGAATCTATTAAAGCCAACACAAACGTGAGCTTATGTCCATCAAATACACGCACAAGAACGTCTAGAGGCAGCGTCGTGCCTGACAGCCCAAAAGTTAAAACAACTCAGATGTTCATCAAAGGTATAATGAATGAACTGTGGTATTTTCACACAATACCGTCCAGCCATAAAAAAGAACAAACACAACACACAATATGCATGCATCTCAGGTATGATGTGCAGGGGAGAAGGCAAAAAACAAGATACACTGATTTCAGACTTCTAACATGGAGAAATGTAAGCGCATACAATTGTGTCACTTTTAGGCCAAAGGG
>NW_016109074.1:1982-6804 GCF_001604975.1 Cebus imitator | reverse complement strand
CCCCCCCGTCTACAGACGGAGCAGTACCACGCAGAGAGGTTGCAGGGGTCAGATGCAGACAGGGCGGCCTGGGGGGCGAGCTCGCCTCCTGGTTTGACAGGCTGGGGAGGAGGGCTCTCTGGGCCCCAGGCGGCAGGTTCCTGGTACAAAAGGGCCTGGGGCTCCACGTGCCTCTACACAGACCCCGGGAGGAGAGGGAAGGCTGGAGGCTGTGCGAGGGCCGGGCCCAGGCCGGGCAGAGTCCAGGCTGACCAGGGCAGGCCATGCTGCAAGACAGCAGCAGATTGCATCAGGGCCCGCTGCTGAGGTGGCCTGCAGGTCCCCGGGGTGTCCTGGGTGATGCAACCCTGGCGAGGCTGGCTTCAGCCTGCCCGAGGGGTGCCGGAGCCCCGATCCCAGCTCACGCGTCCCCGCTCCCTCCCCCTTCCCTCACATCCCAGGTTCTCCCGGCTCCAGACCACCCTTCCTCTGCATGCCCTTCATTCCTGTTTGTGCTTGGGAAAGGAGTGCTGTAATAAACAAATGCTGCTGTGTCACCTCTCCCGGGGGCCAGCCACCGTTCAGCTGCCTGCTTCGGGTATTATGATCTAAACAAATGGGCTTGGCTGTGCTCCAGGGAAGGCTGGCTGGTTCACGCAACAGGCTGCAGGGACCCTCCCGTGGCCCAGGAGGACCCAGCTTGGCTGAGCCCAGTCGGACTTGTTCTGCTATTTCTTTCCTTCCTTCCTTTTTTCTTTTTCTTTTGAGAGTCTTGCTCTGTCTCCAGGCTGGAGTGCGATGGCATGATCTCAGCTCACTGCAGCCTCCGCCTCCCAGGTTCAAGCGATTCCCCTGCCTCAGCCTCTCCAGTACCTGGGATTACAGGACTGCACCACCACGCCTGGCTAATTTTTGTACTTTTAATACAGACAGGGTTTCACCATGTTGGTCAGGCTGGTCCCAAACTCCTGACCTCATGATCCGCCCACCTCGACCTCCCAAAGTGCTGGGATTACAGGCGTGAGCCACCATGCCCAGCCTCTTTTTTTTNAAAAAAAAAAAAAAAAAAAAAAAAAAAAAAAAAATCAGTTTAGGACTGCTCAGTAATTCCTTTCCAAATTCTCAAGTGTATAAAATAATGATCCTCATCCTGATACCAGTTTTCTAATTTCTCGCTTGGCAATGGCCTTCTATCCCAGTCTAGCCCTGAGCCAGGATCCATCCTGGCCTATTCATCACACCCTATTCAGTGCTTGCCACAGGGAGATTCCCATGACCACAAGGGACATTCCCTTTTTACCCACAAGGATAGCCTCAACAATAGGCAGGGATTCCCCATGCTCATATGCTGGCTTCCTGGAGAACTTCCCATGGAGCCAGCTGGCAGGAACACTGTCTGGCCTGGTCAGGTGGCTGTACTGATAACAGATTTGTGTTATGACTTTCAAGCAAGCAGCATGACAAGCTAATTTATTCTCCCTCTCTTATATTATAAAGTTGACCTTAAAAAACACAAACAAATGAATGGCATATCCCTACGTTCTGCCCGCAAGTATTCATGAACCTGCAGGAGTAAGTAAAGACAATTTAAGGATACCAAAGAATTTTCCTCTAATTCTGGGGAAAGGTAGATTTTCACCAAGCAGAGAAGACAGGGCAGTACTTACACTGCAGTATACCAGGGAGGACACTGAACCCACTCATGTTATTCATAATGTTATGCTTGGTCATCATTTCTCCACTTCTAGCTTTACACTAATGTTCTGCAGAATTTTTCACATCTTAATGCTTCCCTATTTGGGGTGCTAGCCTGGGCAGAGTGCTGGAGGATGCAGAGATCAATACTTCATTTTTCACTTAGTGTAGTGGGTTGAAAAGTGGTACCCCCAAAAGAGAAGTTTATATCCTAATCCCCAGACTCTAAGAACATTATTTAGCAAAAGGGTCTTTGCAGATAGAAATAAAGGTCCTGAGATAAGATCTCCCTGAATAATCTAGGTGGGCCCTAAATCTAAAGACAAGTGTCTATTTTAAGATAAAGGCAGAGGCCAGGTGTGGTAGCTCACGCCTGTAATCCCAGCACTTTGGGAAGCTGAGGTGGGCAGGTCTTGAGGTCAGGAGTTAGAGACAAGCCTGGTCAACATGGTGAAACCCTGTTACTACTAAAAATACAAAAATTAGCCAGGCATGTTGGCACATGCCTGTAGTCCCAGCTACTCAGGAGGCTGAGGCAGGAAAATTGCTTGAACCTGCGAGGCAGAGTTTTTGAGGAGCCAAGATCATGCCACTGCACTCCAGCCTGGGTGACAGAGTGAGACTCCATCTCAAAAAAAAAAAAGAGAGAGAAAGGCAGAAAGAGATCTGCCACACGTAGAAAAGGAAAAGCCACAGGAGTGAGTCACATGAGACTGGAAGCAGAGATTGGAGTCATGTCAACGAACAGGTCAAGGAGAATGCCAAGAAATGCCAGCAGCCACTGCAAGTTGCAAAAGGCAAGGAATGGACTCTCCCTCAGAGCCTTTGGAGGGTATGTGGTCCCAGTTCCTTGATTTCAGAATTCTGGCCACCAGAACTGACAGAATAAATGCGTTGTTTTACATCAGCAGTTTATGGCAATTTGTTATGGTAGCCACAAGAAACTAATATGCCTAGCATAGTCCTATTTCTAATATTTCTATTTTTTTATAATTCTTCAAAAAATGTTTTTTTTAAAAAAAAATTCTACATATCACAGTGTTCTTCAAATATTTGACCATAACCCCTAAAAACCACAGTCTACACAGTAATCCAGTTCCCAATACACATATCCATGGTGGAAAAAAAGGTTCACAAAATAATAATTATTGTTATTACATAGTGTGCACTGATATTTTCTATTGTATTCTATTATTATAAAAAGCCAGTTATGGCCAGGTGCAGTGGCTCACACTTGTAATCCCAGCATTTTGGAAGTCGGAGACGGGTGGATCACGAGGTCAGGAGATCGAGACCATCCTGGCCAACATGGTGAAATCCTGTCTCTATTAAAAATAGAAAAATTGGCCAGGCGCGGTGGCTCACGCCTGTAATCCTAGCACTTTGGGAGGCCGAGGTGGGTGGATCACCTGAGGTCAGGAGTTCAAGACCAGCCTGGCCATTATGGTGAAACCCCATCTTTTATTAAAAAAAAAAAAGAAAAAAAGAAAAATTAGCTGGGTGTGGTGACAGACTCCTGTAATCTCAGCTACTCAGGAAGCTGAGGCACAAGAATTGCTTGAACCCGGGAGGTGGAGGAGGCAGTGAGCCAAGATCATGCCATTCCACTCCAGCCTGGCAACAGAATGAGACTCCGTCAAAAAAGAAAAGAAAAGAAAAGAAAAAAAGCCAGTTATTACTCTTTAACATTGATTTCACAGGCCACTTAACTTTTCAAAGCTGCAGTGAGGATAGCAACCAATTTTGAAGCACCACAATCAGAGAGTGACAACGTATGTAACAATTAGAAAGTTACACACTGGAAATTAATTTGGTGTTGGATTCAGTGCTTGATTAGTGTTATAGACTGAGTAACTGGTGCAGTTATTGTGGAATTTATCCAACACCAAACTAATGGAAATGAAAGGGGCAAAGTGTTAACACCACAAATATAGATAGTAAAATTGAGACTCTGGGAACCGCTATAGGATAAATGACCTGTCTTTTACAAAATACAAATTAAATGGCAAAAAAATAAGAGAGAGGGCCATGCACAGTGGCTCATGCCTTCAATACCCAGCATTTTGGGAGGCCAAGGCAGGAGGATTGATTGAGACCAGGAGTTCAAGACCAGCCTAAGCAACATAGCAAGACCCCATCTTTAAAAAAAAAAAAAAAAAAAAAAAAAAGAAAAAAAAAAAAAAAAAAAAAACAAAAAAAAAAAAAAAAAAAAAAAAAAAAAAGAAAGTACTTTAGATGAAGACAGAAATATACTATTAGAGGATTATACAAAAAACTTATAGGGCCTTTTCTTTATGTAATGAGATCATTAAGATTTATATTGTCTGGTTTAGTTTGGTTTTATGGGATTTTCTTCTTACAGTGAGTATCTTTATATCAGGGAGCTGTGGGGAGTTGTGGAATGCAAGTGGAACATTGATTTCTAGGAGTATAAAGAAGACTAACAATATTTCCATTTATTTTTACAAACTACCCACATTCATTAGTCCCTAGCTATTCTTTTAATTTTACTTATTTTTATTTTTTAGAGATGGGGTCTTGCTATGTTGACTAGGCTGATCTCGAACTCCTGGCCTCAAGTGATCCTCCCACCTCAGCCTCCCAAAGAGCTGCGATTACAGGCACGAGCCATCATGTCCAGCTCTCGCCATTCTTATCACATGTCCAACAACAGGCCTTTCATCTGCCAATTAGTAAAAATCAGTTAGGCTGGGCGTGGTGGCTCATGCCTGTAATCCCAGCACTTTGGGAGGCTGAGGTGGGAGGATCACCTGAGGCCAGGAGTTTGAGACCAGCCTAACATGGTGAAACCCCACCTCTACTAAAAATACAAAATTAGCTGGGTGTGGTGGCACATGCCATAATCCCAGCTACTCAGGAGGCTGAGGCAGGAGAATCACTTGAGCCTGGGAGGCGGAGTTTGCAGTGAGCTGAGATTGTGCCATTGCACTCCAGCCTGGGCAACAAGAGGGAAACTCTGTCTCAAAAACAAAACAAACAAAAATTAGCCAGGCATGGGTGCCTGTAATCGCAGCTACTCGGGAGGCTGAGGTGAGAGAAACGCTTGAACCCAGGAGGTGGATGTTCCAGTGATCCAAGATCACGTCACTGCCCTCCAGCCTGGGTGACAAGAGTGAGACTCCATCAA
>NW_016109074.1:0-1032 GCF_001604975.1 Cebus imitator | reverse complement strand
AAAAAAAAAAAAAAAAAGAGAGAGAAAAGAAAAAAATAAATAAAATGCAGTAAATCCATACAATGCAATATTATTTGGCTGTTTTAAAAAATGAAGTACTTGGGAGGCTGAGGCAGGCAGATCACCTGAGGTCGAGAGCTCAAGACCAGCCTGGCTAACATGGTAAAACTCTGTCTCTACTAGAAATACAAAAACTAGTGAAGCTTGGTGGTACAGACCTGCAGCCCCAGCTACCCAGGAGGCTGAGGCAGGAGAATTGCTTGAACCCAGAGGCAAAGGTAGCAGAGATGGTGCCACTATACTCCAGCCTGGGTGACAGAGCAAGGCGCAGTCTCAAAAAAAAAAAAAAAAAGTACTGATACATAGATACATAGATGAACCTCAAAAAGATTATACTAGGTAAAAGAAGCCAGTCACAGAGGACCGCATATTATACCATTTCTATCAAATGTCTACAACAGGCAGATCCATAAATAGAAGTAGATTAGTGTTTGCCATGGGCTAAGACCAGAAGACTAGTGAATGACAGCTAAGGTGTTTCTTCCAGGGTAATAAAAATGTTCTAAAATTGTTTGTGGTAATGGTTGAATAATTCTGTGACCACACTAAAAGCCACTAAATTATACAGCTTAGTGGTGAATTGTATGGTGTGCAAATTATCTGATATGGAATTCTTAGTAAAACTGTTAAAAAAACAAACAAACCACAGGCTCAGCATCATAGGAAAGGGGGAAAAAGAAAAGAAAAGAAAAAATAACAGGGAAGAGGGGTGAAAGGTGGGTTGGGGAATAGATGAAACAAGATTAGCCAACAGTTAATAATTACTGAAGTTGTGTGGTGGGTAGATGGAATTCACTATAATAGTATACTTCTATATGATTAAAATTCTCCATAAAACCAAGTATGTCCCAAGTCAGGAAAGCTCACATAAAGAGTGCTCGGCCGGGTGCGGTGGCTCAAGCCTGTAATCCCAGCACTTTGGGAGGCCGAGGCGGGTGGATCACGAGGTCAAGAGATCGAGACCATCCTGGT
>NW_016109073.1:4625-5777 GCF_001604975.1 Cebus imitator | reverse complement strand
ACGTGCCACCATGCCCAGCTAATTTTTTGTATTTTTAGTAGAGACGGGGTTTCACCATGTTGACCAGGATGGTCTCGATCTCTTGACCTCGTGATCCACCGTCTCGGCCTCCCAAAGTGCTGGGATTACAGGTGTGAGCCACCGCGCCCGGCCCACAACATTCTTTTTGATAGACCACCTGGTTAGGCCAAAAAAGGGGTCTTAAAAATTTGTTAAAATTGACATTTTATGGATTACATTCTATGACCAAAATGGAATAAAAGGATAAAATAGAAAAAAAGGTCGGGCGCAGTGGATCATGCCTGTAATCCCAGCACTTTGGGAGGCTGAGGCGGGCAGATCACCTGAGGTCGGGAGTTCAAGAACAGCCTGACCAACATGGAGAAACTGCGCCTCTACTAAATATACACAATTAGCCAGGCAAGATGGTGCAGGCCTGTAGTCCCAGCTACTTGAGATGCTGAATCAGGAGAACTGCTTGAACCTGAGAGGTGGAGGTTGCAGTGAGCCAAAATCTTTCCATTGCACTCCAGCCTGGGCAACAAGAGTGAAATCTTGTCCCCCGATACCAAAATAAATAAATAAATAAAAATAAAAAACATACCAATACAAATTAAACAACACAATCATCAGCATGCTCCTGTTCAAAGGTTGAAATAGTTTGAAGGTGTTCATACTGTTCAATGTAATCTACAGATTTAATGCAATGTTTTTCAAAATTTCTCATTCTATTTTTGAGGAAATACAAATAGTAACCTCAAAAGTATATGGAATCTCTAGAGACAAGGAAGTACCCAACAGTCTTCAAAAAAAGAAACAATGTTAAAGGCATTACAGTTTCTGATTTCAAAACACATTACAGGCCAGGGATAGTGGTGCATGCCTGTAATCCCAGCATTTTGGGAGGCCAAGATGGGTAGATCATCTGAGGTCAGAAGTTCAAGACCAGCCTGGCTAACATGGTGAAACCCCATCTTTACTAAAAATTCAAAAAAATTAGATGAGCGTAGTGGTAGGCACCTGTAATCACAGCTACTTGGGAGGATGAGGCACAAAAATTGCTTGAACCCAGAAGACGGAGGTTGCAGTGAGACTAGATGGTACCAGGGCACTCCAGCCTGTGCGACAGGGTGAGACCCCATCTCAAAAAAA
>NW_016109073.1:0-1145 GCF_001604975.1 Cebus imitator | reverse complement strand
GGGTTTCACCATGTTGACCAGGATGGTCTCGATCTCTTGACCTCGTGATCCACCCGCCTCGGCCTCCCAAAGTGCTGGGATTACAGGCTTGAGCAACCGTGCCCGGCCTACCTGGCTAAATTTTTATATTTTCAGTAGAGACCATATAGGCCAGACTGGTCTTGAACTCCTGAACTCAAGTGATCTACCTGCCCTGGCCTCCAAAAGTGCTGAAATTACAGGCCTGAGCCACCATGCCAGCTAAGAAAACAATCCTTTTAAAAATATAATTAAATAATGAATTTCTAAGAATTTAACCAAAGGCAAAAAAGTCTTTACAATGAAATATATAAATCAATAAAAGAGGCTGGGCATGGTGGCTCACCCCTGTAATCCCAGCATTTTGGGAGGCTGAGGTAGGTAGATTGCCTGAAGTCCGGAGTTCAAGACCAGCCTGGCCAACATGGTGAAACCTCGTCTCTACTAAAAATACAAAAACATAGCCGGGGATGGTGAAGGGTACCTGTGATCTCAGCTACTCGGGAGGCTGAGGCGGGAGAATCGCTTGAACCAGGAGGTTGCAATGAGCAGAGATTGCGCCACTGCACTCCAGGCCTTGGTGAAAACAGCAAAACTCTGTCTCAAATAAAAAAGAAAAAAAAAACCTCCCATTTATGGATTGAAAGAATAAACATTGTTAAAGTACAATCTTCCCTAAAATAATCTATAGATTCAACAAACTTCCTATCAAAATTCCAGTGGCATTTTTTGTTTACAGTAATAAAAAATACAATTCTAAAATTTACAAGAAACTACAATAAACCTCAAATAGCCAAAGCAATCCTGAAGAAAAAGAACAAAGCCCAGAGACATCATATTTTACAATTTCAAACTATATTTCAAGAATATAGCAATAAAAACAGGATAGAACGTGCAGAAAATTAACATAAAAACCAAAGGAGGCCGGGCGCGGTGGCTCACGCCTGTAATCCCAGTACTTTCGGAGGCTGAGGCGGGTGGATCACGAGGTCAAGAGATCGAGGCCATCCTGGTCAACATGGTGAAACACTGTCTCTACTAAAAATATAAAACATTAGCTGGGCATGGTGGCGCGTGCCTGTAATCCCAGCTACTCAGGAGGTTGAGGCAGGAGAATTGCCTGAACC
>NW_016109072.1:4199-5777 GCF_001604975.1 Cebus imitator | reverse complement strand
CACACTCACTCACTTACTCGCTGTCTCACACACACACACACCACGGGCAAGAACCACCTCCTCACTCTTGATTTTATTTTCTAATTTCTCTTTCTTGGATATTTAGTGCTATGTTTAATAAGACTGAAGAAAGTGGGCATTATTTGTCTTCTTGCTTTTAGAGTAAAAGCTTACAAGTTTTTTCTGTTTAGTATGTTATTTGCTGTGCTTTTCTGTTGTTGTTGTTATATGTGGCATTCATTAGCTTGAGGTTTGTTTATCCTATAACCACTTTTTTCAGGAATTTATTACAAAGAAATTTTCAATTTTGTTAAACTTTTATTCTGCATTTATTTAAATGTTAGAGGTGTGAAATCACATCTAATTCTACATAGATTTTAAAAATTCCTCAGAGACTTCTGTGAAAATGCAAGCAAAATAGAAAATTTGGAGAACATAGATAAACTCTTGGATACACACAACTTCTCAAGATTAAACGAGAAACTTTAATTTTCACCAAAAGACTCCTAAGCCTGAAAAAATTTTCTAAAAAAATCTCAGAATATAAAATCAACACAAATGCATAGCATTTCTGTACACCAATAATATTAAGCTGAGAAAAAAGTAAAACAAACAAACAAACAAAAAAACCAGTTCTATTTACAATAGCCACAAACAAAAAAATACATCTAGAAATGCATTAAATCAAGGGGACAAAATATGTCTACACAGAGAGCTACAAAACATTGCTGAAAGAAATGAGAGGCAATGCAAATAAATGAAAAAATATGGCATGCTCATGAATTCAAATAATATAATTGAAATGGCTATTCTGCCTAAAGCAACCTACAGATTAACTGCTATTTTTATCAAACTTTCCTTAACGTTTTATAGAATTAGAACAAGAAAATGATTATAAAATAGATATAAAAGAATTAAAGAGCCCAAATAGTCAAGACAACTTCAGACTAAGAGAATAAATCTGGGCTGGGCATGCTGACTCACGCTTGTTATCCCAGCACTTTAGGAGGCCAAGGTGGATGGATCATCTGTGGTGAGGGGTTTGAGACCACCCAGGCCAACATGGTGAAACCTCTCTCTCTACGAAATACAAAAAAATTAGCTGGGCATAGTGGTACATGCCTGTAATCCCAGCTGTTTGGGAAGCTGGAGGTTGCAGTTAGCCAAAATTGCACCAAAGTAACCAGTATAACATGGTTCTGGTACAAAAATATACATGTAGACCAATAAATGGAAGACAGAGTCCTGAATTAAGCTATAATTTTACAACTAACTTATTTTTACAAAGTCAACAAAAATAAACAAAGGAGGAATTAACTCCTTATTCAGTAAAAATACTAGGAAAACTGGTTAGTGGTGTGGAAGAAAACTGGACTCCTACCTTTTTCTACATAAAACATATAATTCAACATAGATTAAAAACTTGATCTGTGAGTTTTTCAAGCTACAAAACTCTTAGAAGAACACTTAGAAAATATTGGCCTCTGGAAATAATTTATGACTAACATCTAACATCAGTACAACAAAAATAAAAATTAAAAACTGGCATCTAATTAAGCCAAAGAGCTTCAGCACAGT
>NW_016109072.1:0-1239 GCF_001604975.1 Cebus imitator | reverse complement strand
AAAAAAAAAAAAAAAAAAAAATTAAATAACATTTAAAACCACGTTGTAAGTGAGTGATCAGTAACTCCAATCTTTTTTAGTTACTGAGAAAACTTAAATTACTCAATCAATCAGAAGAAGTTTTGTTTTTGTTTTTGTTTTTTTTTGTGAGACGGAGTTTTGCTCTTGTTGCCCAGGCTGGAGTGCAATGGTGTGATCTTGGCTCACTACAAACTCTGCCTCCTGGGTTCAAGCAATTCGCCTGCCTCAACCTCCCAGGTAGCTGGGATTACAGGCATGCACTACCATGCCTGGCTAATTTTTGCAGTTTTCTAGTAGAGATGGGGTTGAACCATGTTGGCCAGGCTGGTCTCAAACTCCTGACCTCGTGATCGGCCCTCCTTGGCCTCCCAAAATGCTGGGATTACAGGCGTTAGCCACCGTGCCCGGCAGGAAGAAGGATTCTTATAATAGTGTTTCTGAAACTCAGAAAGTGTAGACCACCCAATGGGTAATGAAGATCACAAATTTTCCATATAATAACAGGCTACTCCTAGCTTTTTATATAAAATTTTAATATACTTCTAAGTTGAAACTAATGACTCTTTTTAAGTCATGAGAGATATCATTGTTAGAATCCATTTACCAAAGTATTTGTTTAAATGCAGAGTGCCTGTCAGTTTTATAATTAGAGAGATAAGGTAAATTGTTTTTTATTTACTTGTTTAATAAGTTTGTTAATTTGATAACTTTAAATGTAGTTTTAAAATACATATTTAAAAAATTTGTTTTCTAACAAGTGAAGAAAATTATTTATTTAAAAACTTAGAATTTTACTCTAAACAGTTGCTTTAGAGTCTGTCTTTTAAAGTATCACATTATTTTGAACACTAAAAATCAACAGTCTATTTCTGAGTGCTAGGTTCTGACTATTCATTATATTAAAAGTTAACTTACTATGTCACTAAATGAGCAAGCCATTTGAAATAAAAATATATGTGTGTATGTTTCCTGCAATTTTAAGATAAGCAAACACTTTTTTCTCTGGTTCAATATCTTAAAGCTTATTTTGCTCTCTAATAAAAAAAGTATTAATAGTATTTTTGATTGGCAAATCATAGTTGCATAAGTTTATGGGGTACAATGTGATGTTTTAAAATATGTATAAAATATGGAATAATTAAATTGAGTTTAATAACATATCTGTGAACTCACCTATCATTTTTTTTTTTTCTTTTGAGACGGAGTTTCGCTCTTGTT
>NW_016109071.1:10010-11147 GCF_001604975.1 Cebus imitator | reverse complement strand
GGGGGGGCCCTGATCACCTGATGGCAGAAGTTCGAGACCAGCCTAGCCAACATGGTGAAACCCTGTCTCTACTAAAAATACAAAAAAAATTAGCCTGTTGGTGGTGGGCATCTGTAGTCCCAGCTACTTGGGAGGCTGAGGAAAGAGAATCACTTGAACCCAGGAGGTGGAGGTGGCAGCGAGCCCAGGTTGCACCACTGCACTCCAGCCTGGGCAATAAAAGCAAAACTGTCTCAAACAAACAAACAAAAAAAGAAAATTACTTAAACGCCTGAAATTCACAGCTATAAAAATGGTTAACAGGGAATTTACTTGAAATAATGACTATCACAGTTGTAATAATCTAGATAACATATTAAATAATGTTGTAAATGTAATGGAATAAATGGTTGTAAACAGACTTGTCATATGATTTGGTATCTAAGGCTATTAACATATATTAAGTAGCTGGGTAATTTCCAACTTAAAAAATGCAGGAAAACACTTTTAAAGTGTTCTTATTAGGAAGTCAATATCTTTGTCTAATTCAAAGCTTTCATAAAAGTTATGTATAAAATGAGGTAATAGGAACCAGGAAATAAGAGAAGAAAGTTAAAGATATAAAGAGGTATTGTTGATAAAGGTGAAAAAAGGCAATTTTATGTAAGAAGGAATCTTGTGTGGTAAATTTTTTGTCCTAAAATAAAATGACCCGGTTGTTCAAGAAAAAGAATATTTAGGCAAAACAGAAAGTCTTAAGCATGTTGTGAATCACCTATGTAAATTGATAATAAGATTAATTAATGGGAACTTCATTGTTTTGTGTTTTGTTTTGTTTTGTTTTAGAAAACAGGGTGGTATAATTTAGTTGGATATGAGTGAGAAGAAAATCTTAATAGTCTTTCCAGAGGTGGGTCTTTTATATTAACAAAATTACACAAATACAAACTATAATTGGTTAAAACAAGGCTTTATTTAAAATATTTATTTATATACTTATGAGACAGAGTCTCACTCTGTCACCCTGGAGTGCACTGGTGCAATCTCTGCTCACTGCAACCTTTGCCTCCTGGGTTCCAGGAATTCCATCACAACTTTGCTTAAGTTTCTCTCCTTTCCCTAGCTCCCGAGATCTGCTCTGCCTTCAGTCTGAGCCAA
>NW_016109071.1:5098-7395 GCF_001604975.1 Cebus imitator | reverse complement strand
AAACAATACTCTATGTATTTAATAGGCAGTTGTTTTTGTTAAGTCAGTCAACAAAACTTTTCTCTAGCTATTTAAAAATATCACACTGAGCTACTAGAATGGCTCCAAATTCTGTTTTGAAACACATGCAGGTGGGTTCCTACGCTAACGTCCAAACAGGGCACAGCTTCTTGCAGTCCATTCTGAATCTTGAACCCCAAGTTTGGGATGAGGAGAAAGGGGACAGCCTCCTCTGTACTTGTGCAGCTGACTCGGGGCTCATTCTTGAGCATTCCATTGCACAGCTCAGACTTCATGCTCACTGCCAAGGCACCACAACAGTGATCAGATGACAGAAATGATGAATGCCATTTATTAGCTGTCACTATTATGGGGCAGGAATACTCTTTACACCTCCAATGGTAGAAAGATCAGACAGAGACATCTTGGCTAAACTAAACTCACTTTATGAGATGTCTTCTGGTAAGGTGCCGGCCTTACACCCTGTTTCTTCTGAGTTGAGTTAGAAATGAAACCCCAAGGTGCTCAGCATCTATCACCCCTGGCCACAACAGAATGTGGGGATGAGTTGAATGCACTGAGAGAGGAACAGGCTGGAAGCAGCCCTCTGCTACATGATTATTCACCTGTCCTGGCCAAAGGTTTTGTTTTTGTTTTTTTGAGACAGGGTCACCCAGGCTAAAGTGCAGTGGCATGATCCTAGCTCACAGCAGACTCAACCTCCCAGGCTCAAGTAACCCATGCACATAAGCTTTTCAATGCTTGGAACTACAGGCTCATGCCACTCAGCTGGGCAATTTTTAAAAATTCTTTTTGTAGTGACAGGGTTTCACTGTTTGCCCAGGCTGGTGTTAAACTCCTGTGATCAAGTGGATACTCCCACCTTGGCCTCCCAAAGTGCTGGTATTACAGACATTGCAGCAGGAGTGGCCGTGGGAAATGATCTCTCAGACGCCAAATACAGGAGGAAGGAATTTATTTCAGCTGGGAGCAATGTGGCATAGGTGCCTAACAGCCAAGCTCGTTTAACAAAGGGAGTTTCAGCCTTTATATAGGCTTATACTTTAGATGTTACACGTGGAAGAATCTTAGGTTCATAGTTTTAGGACTTACATGTGAAAAGGTCTCTGTTCATAGTTTCAGGAATTACATATGAAAGGGTTCCGGTTTACAGTTTCAGGACTCACATGTGAAAAGGTTTCCGTTTACAGTTTCAGGAATTACATATGAAAGGGTTTCAGTTTACAGTTTTAGGACTCACATGTGAAAACCTCTCTGGTTTGATCTTGTTTTAAGTAAAAATAGTGCCTTCTGGAGAGTTTCTCCAAGGCCTAGCCTGTTGTTTTCAGGAAGGAGATTCAGGAGGCCCCAGCTGGCCTGCTCTCTCTTTTATTGAGATGCACAGTGGATGACAGAGGGGGAGGGAATCCCAAATGCCTGGGTCTCCCTCCTCAACATGAGCGACTGTATACAACACTTGGTCAAATGTTTAAATAAATACAAAACTAGAGTACTCTTACCACTCTCACAGTAATCACTGTAAAGACTTAATTATATAAAAACAATACCTCTACAGCACATTTGGTTTCTTGCTTTTAAAGTTTCAATATTTTATCCACTGGCTAAGTCAACAAACGCTTGAAGTTCTCCGGTATGGAAAGCAGTTAGGATGTAAGCAGATATGTGGTTTTCTCACTGGTTTCACTGAAAACCCAGCGGAAGCTACTTTGAACATTAATTTCCTATTCATATAACCAAAAGGTTATGATGGGAATGTCAATCAGATATGTGAAATAAGCTGACCAGGACTTAATTTACTATTGGAATATATGCACTTCATAATCTCTTTTTTGTATTCCATAAACATACGTTAACTGTGTAAAATATGGTATTTCACAGAATGATCATGTTTATTAATAGCAGTTATGGAAGAAAACAATAATCCCTACAGGATATGTATGTTCTTAGTTTTTGTTGTTTTCTAAATGGCTGAATAGCATACCCTTTACAAGCCCAGCAAGTTTTCAGACTAGAAGCTGCTCAGTTTAACTTACAAGTATATGTGTGTGTGTATATGTGTATATATATAAGTCGTTTATCAATAATGTTTTTAAATTTTATTACAATCGTTTTTGAGAAACAGGTGGCTTTGGTTACATGGATAATTTCTTTAGGAGTGACATCGGAGCTTCTGGTTCACCTACCACTTGAGCAGTGTACCCAATATGTAATCTTTTATCCATCAACCCCCTCCCAACCCTCCCGCCCTAGTCCCAAAAGGCCACTGTATCATTTTA
>NW_016109071.1:1611-3153 GCF_001604975.1 Cebus imitator | reverse complement strand
TTGAACCCAGGAGGCGGAGGTTGCGGTGAGCCAAGATCATGCCATTGCACATTGTTGCCTAGGCAGCAAAAGCAAAACTCCATCTCTCTTCTTTCTCTCTCTCTCTCTCTCTCTCTCTCTCTCTCTCACACACACACACACACACACACACACACACACACACAAAGAAACCAGTTTACAGATTGATGACAGTAGTGATTAAGAGAACTTTAGCTTCTGCAACTTTCAAATGACGTTCATTTCCCGTTAAATCATTTACTAAAATGGCTACTAGCAATATCGCCATGACAACTCAGTTTATACTATTGGCAAATTGGTAACTCAGCAGCCATTTGAACAGCACCCAACCATCACTAGTCTCTTCTTGATTACAAGAAGCCTCATTTCAATTGTAAATATACACTGTGTTAATTCTGAATGAAAGTCTTTAAAATTGTTTTAGGGTACATTGTAGGTGTACGTATTTATGGGGTATATACAATTATTTGATACAGGCCTATAATGTGGCATAATCACAGCAGGGTAAATGGAAAATCCATTGCACCTCAAGCATGTATCTTTTTATTTTTATTTTTTACAAATAATTCAATTACACTCTTTTAGTTACTCTAAAATGTACAATTAAATAATTCTTGACTGTTGTCGCCCTGTTGTGCTATCAAATACGAGATGTTATTTATTCTTTCTAACCAAATGTGTGCACCGATTAACCATCACCCCTTACTCCTCTCATCCTCCATACTACTTTTACCAGCAGCTGCAAACAATTCTCCCACTCTATATCTTCATGAGTTAAATTGTTTTAATTTTTAGTTCCCACAAATCAGTGAGAATAGGTGAATTTTGTCTTTTTGTGTCTGGCTTATTTCACTTAACATTTCCATGCACGTTGTTGCAGATAACAGGATCTCATTCTCCTTATGGTTGACTAGTGCTCCATTGTGTATATGAACCATTTTCTTTAGCCTCTCATCTGTTGATGAATACTCAGAATGCTTCCAAATCTTGGCTGTTGTGAATAGTGCTGCAACATACATGAGAGGCAGGTATCTCTCTGATATACTGATTTCCTTTCTTTTCGATTTGTACCCAGCAGTGAGATTCCTGGACCATATGGTGGCTGTATTTTTAGTTCTAAGGACCTCCGAACTGTTCTCCATAGTGACTTTATTTAAATTACAATCCCACTGACAGTGTACAAGGGTTACCGTTGCTCTACATCCTCGCCAGCATTTGTTATTGCCTGTTTTTACAATAAGAGCCATTTTAAGTGCGGTGAGATGATCTCTCATTGCAATTTTGATTTACATTTCTCTGAACATCAACGATATTGATGTTGAGTATCTTTTCATATACCTGTTTGCCATTGGTATGCCTTTCTGAAGGAGTTTTCAAACAGGTCTCACTTTGTCAATCAGGTTGGAGTACAGTGGCAGAATCACAGCTCACTGCAGCCTTGACCTCCCAGGCTCAGGTAATTTTTGCACCTAAGCCTCCTAAACAGCTGAAATTTAAGACACATGCCACCAAGCCTGCCTAATG
>NW_016109071.1:0-1333 GCF_001604975.1 Cebus imitator | reverse complement strand
TAGCTTTGGATATTCCGAGTCTTTTGTAGTTGCCTATATATTTTAGGATTCATTTTTTTATTTCTATTTCTGTGAAGAATGTCATTGGTTTTTGCAGAAATGTGGAGGTTCCACATTGGTGGTCTGAGATCAGACCTGAAGGAATTCTCTAGATTAATGGACAGAGACTTGCTTCGTCACTTAATTTCCCACAAATGAAGTCTGTCTCTCTGTGCTAAGCTGCCTGGAGCTGGGAGAGGACTGATACAAGCACCCCTATGGCCATGACCTCTGGGACAGCACTAGGTCTGTCCAGATGGCACTAGGAGTTGCAGTTCTTGTGACCTAGACAGCCTTTCAAGTTAATTAAGGACCCCAGACTATTTTATCCCATGGCAGCCAGGCTTTCACCACACAAGTTTCAACCGCGGGGATGAATAATCCCCTATGGTTGGGACTAGTCTAAATGTTTTTTTCTGTGGGTGGGCTTTGGGTGGATTCAGCTTTGTTTTGCTTTCTGCTATGACGAGGCAGCACTGAGTTTAGGCAAAGTCCCATAGCTGCTGTGCTCTCCCTTCCCCAAGCATGTAGCCTCTGTCCTTGCCACAGGTTCACAGTGGTGGCATCAAAAATTCAAAACTGTGTTTTCTATGCTGTTCAGTACCTCTTTCACTAATATGACATGAAAACCACATCATATGAACATTTAAATAATTTTCCGTTCTTACTGAGGTGCTTTTTTATTTAGATAGTTGCTAAAGTTGTTGTTCCTGTGGGGAGCACAATTGGCAGACTTCTATTTGTGACTGCATACATCCTGAATCACAGTCTTATCTGGAGTAATAGGCAAATGTAAAAACAAAGAAACAAACAAACAAACAAAAACAAACAAAAAAAACCTCTTGCCACTTCCTGAGGATCTTCATCTTCATATGCTTCATATGCTTCTATGTCATCAAGAGGTGTTCCTTCAGATTTTCCTAAGTGTCACCCACAAAGCCATTCTCGCTGTCTAGTGGACATTGTGAGAGCCTGTGCTGGAAATGCCTCCCTGGCTCACCCTACCAACCAGCTCCAAGACCCTTCCCTTTACAGCAGTCATGAGGCCAGACTGGAAGGAGGACCCATGAAGCTCCTGTTTCAGTGTCATGTCGCCGTCTATGAGCAAGCCCATGATTCAGCAAGATTTCTTGCATAGATAATTTGGGGCCCCCCAATGGTTGCTGTGGTTGCATTAATGCCCCGGGAACCTCCTGAGTGTGGTGAGCATTGGGTGATGCCCAGCATTATTTCTCAGGCTGCCTGAGGGGAACACTGGAACTTCTAACTCATCAGCCCAGTGATGCAACACTCC
>NW_016109070.1:3500-5785 GCF_001604975.1 Cebus imitator | reverse complement strand
GGGGTTTCACCGTGTTGACCAGGATGGTCTCGATCTCTTGACCTCGTGATCCACCCGCCTCGGCCTCCCAAAGTGCTGGGATTACAGGCTTGAGCCACCGCGCCCGGCCTATAAATCTTCTTAGTAGTTTGCCCATAGATAGAAGTACTGCATACTGTACCCTCTTCGCTGCACACAGCCCACCTTCAAGCCTTGGTGACCTAATGGGGGTGGACCTCTTACTGCACATGGCCCTTGCCTTCATGGGAATGGGCCCCTTGCTGTGCACTGTCCAGCTCCCAGCCTAGGTGACCTAATGGGGGTGGACCCCATGTTTTATTGCTCACGACCCTATCACTATCCTTAAAGATGACTTCACTCACTGCCCTGCCCCCTAACCTATACACAATAAATACGCATGCTTCCGGACATTCGGGGCCTCACCTGACTCCACTTATAGGTGGTGTGGCCCCCTGAGCCCAGCTGCGTTTTCCTTGTACTTCTGTGTCCTGTCTCTTTATTTCTCAGATCGTGCACCACAGCACAGCATAAGGCACACCCCACAACCCTGTGGGGCCCTCAGCCCTACACCCTACCCTACTTTCAACTCTGATTAAAATTTAACTATGAAACTTCCAGCCTTACAAAATAATTTATAGGCCAGGCCCAGTGGCTCATACCTGTAATCCCAGCACTTTGGGAGGCTGAGACAGTGAACTGAGATCACGCTACTGTGCTCCAGCCTGGGTGACAGAGTGAGACTCCATCCCCAAAAAAGTAATATAATTTATAGCTGGGAGCGCTGGCACGTGCCTATAAGTCCCAGCTACCCAGAAGGCTGAGGGTGGAAGATCGCTTGAGCCCAGGAGTTCTGGGCTGTAGTGCGCTATGCTGATTGAGTGTCCGCACTAAGTTCGGCATCAATATGGTGACCTCCCAGGAGGGGGGGACCGCCATGTTGCCTAAGGAAGGGTGAACCAGCCTAGGTCGGAAGCAGAGCAGGTCAAAACTCCCGTATTAATCAATAGTGGGATCAAGCCTGTGAAGAGTCACTGCACTCCGGCCTGGGCAACATAGTGAGACCCCATCTCTAAAAAAAATAATAATAATAATTTATAGGCTGGGCAAGGAGGCTAAAGCCTATAATCCCAGCACTATGGGAGGCTAAGACGAGTAGATCACCTGACATCAGGAGTTCAAGAGCAGCCTGGCCAACATGGTGAAACCCCATCTCTACTAAAAATAAAAAAGCAGCCGGGCAAGGTGGCGCATACCTGTAGTCCCAGTTACTTGGGAAGCTGAGGCAGGAGAATCACTTGAGCCCAGGAGGTGAAGACTGCGGTGAGCCAGGATCATGCCACCACACTCCAGCCTGGGCGATAGAGCAAGATTCGTCTCAAAAATAAAAAATAATTTCTTGGCTGGGCACAGTGGCTCACACGTGTAATCCAGCACTTTGGAAGGTTGAGGTGGGCAGATCACTTGAGGTCAGGAGTTTGAGACCAGCCCAGACAACATGGTGAAACCCCGCATCTACTAAAAACACAAAAAATTAGTGAGGAATGATGGCACGCACCTGTAATCCCAGCTGCTCGGGAGGCTGAGGCAGGAGAACCACTATAACCCGGGAGGCGGAGGTTGCAGTGAGCCACTGCACTCCAGACTGGTCAACAGAGGAAGACACCATCTCAACAACAAGTTTCCAGTTTACGTTTGATAGAATGAACCCCAAGGTTTTAACCAGAAAAAAAACAGTAGCCTCTTTACTGTAGGATTTTCACTCCTTATCTGTGTTTTTTTTTTTTTTTTTTTTTTTTTTTTTTTATTTTTTTTTTTTTTTTTTTTTTTTTTTTTTTTTTTTTTTTGGCAGAATCTCACTCTGTAGCCCAGGCTGGAGTATACTGGCACTATCGTGGCTCACTTTAGCGCTGACCTTCCCAGCTCAAGCGATCCTCCCATCACAGCCCCCCTGGCATTACAAACACACACCATAACTGGCTAATTTTTTTTTGAGATGGAGTCTTGCTCTGTCTCTCAGGCTGCAGTATGATGGCATGAACTTGGCTCACTTCAACCTCTGCCTTGCAGGTTCAAGCGATTCTCCCACCTTAGCCCCCAGAGTAGCTAGAATTACTGGTACCTGCCATTGTGCCCAGCTAATTTTTGTACTTTTAGTAGAGACAGGGCTTCACCATGTTGGCCAGGCTGGTCTTGAGTCCTGATCTCAGGTGATCTGCCTGCCTCGGCCTCCCAAAGTGCTAGAATTACAGCCCTGAGCCACCACGCCCGGCCATTTTTTTTTTTTT
>NW_016109070.1:0-1280 GCF_001604975.1 Cebus imitator | reverse complement strand
AAAAATCGGCTGGGCCTGATGGCACCCATCTATAGTCCCAGTTACTTGGGAGGCTAAGGCAGGATGATCACTTGAGTCCAAGAGGTGAAGGCTGTAGTGAGCTGAGATTGCACCACTGCACTCCAGCCTGCGTGACAGAGCAAGATCCCATCTATTTATTTATTTATTTTTGAGACAGACTGGAGTGCAGTAGTATCATTTAGGCTCATTGCAACCTCCACCTCCCAGGCTCAAGTGATTCGCCTGTATCAGTCTCCCAAGTAGCTGGGATTACAGGCACCTGCCACCATGCCCAGCTAATTTTTGTATTTTTAGTACAGATGGGGTTTCACCATGTTGGCCAGGCTGGTCTCGAACTCCGGACCTGAAGTGATCCATCTGCCTTGGCCTCTCAAAGTGCTGGGATTACAGGCGTGAACCACTGCACCTGAACCCATCTCTTTATACACCAATACAGAACAATCTTCATGATTACGTTTTAAAAAACACAAGATGAGTCAGGCGCGGTGGCTCATGCCTGTAATTCCAGCACTTTGGAAGGCCGAGGCAGGTGGATTACCAGATCAGGAGTCTGAGACCAGCCTGACCAACATGATGAAACCCCGTCTCTATAAAAAATGAAAAGAAAAAAACCAAGATGAGAGCAGCTGTGCATGGGGCAGGACCATGCACGTGTATAGGTGTACTAACAGAGATGCTCGTGGGGAAGGTACCAAGGAGATGTAGGCAGGATGGGGGCAGGCCTGCAGTGTACCCACCTTCCGGTCTGCATGTGTACCACATGAATGTTCTGTCCCAAAATTCTTTGTTAAAAAGAGATATCATGTGAAAATTTCATTATTTAAGAAATTCCCATCAGTAAGTGAGGAAAAAAAACAAACTAGCCAATAGAAAATTGGGCTATAAAGAGACAATTCTTAAGAGAAATACAAATGACCAACAGATGTATTTAAAAATGTTCAACTGGCTGGGCATGATGACTTATGTCTATAATCCTAGCACTTTGGGAGGCCAAGGCAGGTGACTGCCTGAGCTGAGGAGTTTGAGAGCAGCCAGGGTACCACAGTGAAACCCTGTATCTACTAAAATACAAAAAATTAGCTGAGCATGGCGGCATGTACCTGCAGTCCCAGCTACTCAGGAGGCTGAGGCAGGAGAATTACTTGAACCTGGGAAGGCAGAGGTTGCAGTGAGCCGAGATGGCGCCACTGCACTCCAGCCTGGGCAAGAGAGTAAGACACAGTCAAAAAAAAAAAAAAAAAAAAAAAAAAAAGAAAGAA
>NW_016109069.1:4201-5787 GCF_001604975.1 Cebus imitator | reverse complement strand
CCTCCCAAAGTGCTGGGATTACAGGCGTGAGCCACCGCACCCGGCCGACCCTGTCTCTTAAAAAAAAAAAAGCTGGTCAGGCTGGGTCACCTATAATCCCAGCACTTTGAGAGGCCAAGGTGTGTAGATCACCTGAGACCAGGAGTTCAAGACCAACCTGGCCAACATGGTGAAACCCTGCCTTTACTAAAAATACAAAAATAAGCTGGGCATGATGACTGGTGCCTGTAATCTCATCTACTTGGGAGGCTGAGGCAGGAGAATCACTTGAACCTGGGAGGCAGAGGTTGCAGTGAACCGGGATCATACCACTGCACTCCAGCCTGGGTGACAAGAGTGAGATGCCATCTCAAAAAAAAAAAAAAAAAAAAACGCTTCATAACCACTGGTCTTGCCCAACCCTGAGCTGATGTGTAAGTATACCGAAACCTGGAGAGATTGAGTATCTTCTACTTAATAAGTGTTTATTGGGCACATAGTATACGCAACATCAATTCTGGAGATAAAAGGATGAGAAAGACAAATTTTGCTTGTGCCCCGGGAATGAACATGTACATGTCTAAAGTCATTTTGGGATAAACTGAGGATGGTTTTCATTGACTTTTTTTGTGTATTTACTTTCCAGTGATAGGATGATAAGCTAAAAAGGTGTGAGATAAACTGAGTTTATTGATCAGATCTGTTTAGCTTTCTCTAAATATCCAAAAGTTGCTTTTTTTTTTTTTGAGACAGAGCCTTGCTCTGTCGCCCTAGCTAGAGTGCAGTGGCACGTTCTCAGCTCACTGCAACCTCTGCCTCCTGGATTCAAGTGATTCTCCTGCCTCAGCCTCCTGAGTAGCTGGGATTACAGGCACCCACCACCACGCCTGGCTAATTTTTTTGTATTTTTAGTAGAGAGAAGGTTTTGCCATGCTGGGCAGGCTGGTCTTGAACTCCTGACTTCAGGTGATCTGCCTGCCTTGGCCTCCCAAAGTGCTGGGATTATAGCCGTGAGCCACCACACACCCAGCCTAGAAGTTGTTTGCTTTTATGTTGAGTAGGAGTCAGGGCTTGCATGTTACCGTAGGTTTATGGGGTGGAACTGAAGATAACTATGTCATCTTTGTATACATTTCCCTTTTATAAAATCAATAGAGGCTGATGTGTGCTTTTATTGTGTTTTCAATTATGTATTTTTATAGACCCTGTTTTGAGTCACTTTAAAAGTAAAGCAATCTTTTTTTTTCAGAAGGTGTTGGAAGTGACAGTAAGGTGGAAGAGAGGTCTGGACTGGTGTTTCTCCAATGAGACAGATTCCTTCTCCGAGTCCCCCTGTATCCTCCAGACCCTTCTGGTTTCAGCGTCTCGTCATTCATCCTGTTTAGCACATGTGCTCATTCAGGTGGAAATTTATGCCAACTCTTCTCTGACCCATAATGCCTCAGGCAAGTGAAGTCTTTGACTATCAAAACTTGCATGTTGGTCCCAGCTACTTGGGAGGAAGAGATAGGAGGATTGCTTGAGCCCAGGAGGTTGAGGCTGCGATGAGCTGTAATAATGTCACTGTATTCCAGCCTGGGTGACAGAGTGAAACCCTGTCTCAAAAA
>NW_016109069.1:0-1171 GCF_001604975.1 Cebus imitator | reverse complement strand
ACCAGGATGGTCTCGATCTCTTGACCTCGTGATCCACCCGCCTCGGCCTCCCAAAGTGCTGGGATTACAAGCGTGAGCCACCGCGCCCGGCCTGCCAATTCCCTTATTACATCCCGAACTGTGGTCCTTCCTATGCTTCTGGAAGTTGAGGATGATAAGAGGAGTTTCCACAGCTCCGTGCAGCAGACCACTGTGCCCTCAGGGGACTTGCATGGAAAGACCTGCAAGATGAATGAAGTGAGAAAAGCCAAAAGTGCAGATGGCTGCCTACAGTGTGCTGGCTTTTGTCATAAAGGATGCAGAAATGCAAACATTTGCATAAAGAAATTCTGGAAGGGAGTTGGAGAAGGTGAGAATGTGCTACCAAGTTGGAGGATGATGTGGGAATAGGAAAGGGCTGACAGGGAGGACTTTTCTTTTTTTATCTGCTTTTGATTTTTTGAGAACCATGCAAATGTGTTACCTACTTAAAAGTTTTAAGTTTTTCTTTGGCTTAAAATTCAAAACAAAGCAAAAACAAAGTATTCAGTGATTTAAAAAAAAAAAAACAAACAAACCCAAAACAACAGGAGGGATTCCTGATAGCTGTACCATTCAAAGCACTGACTTTTTTCCTTTGAGAAATATGCTTGAGGCTGAGTGGTGGCTCACACCTGTAATCCCAGCACTTTTGGAGGCTGAGGCAAGTGGACCACTTGAGCCTGGGAGTTTAAGACCAGCCTGGGCAACGTAGCAAAACCCCATCTCTACAAAAAACACAAAAATTAGCTGTGTGTGGTAGTGGGTGCCTATAGCCCCAGCTACTGTGGAGGCTAAGGCTGGGGGAACACTTGAGCCTAGGAGGCAGAGGTTGCAGTGAGCTGAGATTGCTCCATTTACTTCAGCCTGGTTGAAAAAAAAAAAAAAAAAAAAAAAAAAAAAAGGAAAATATACTTGAGTATATTTAGGTAGTATTTTAGAATACCAAACTTAGAAAATTGAACATCTTTGTATATGAGTACTTGAGTTGTCCCCTCTGACCCCATGAAGGTGTGAACATTTTTTTTTGTTTGTTTTTTGAGACAGAGTTTTGCTCTTGTTGCCCAGGCTGGAGTGCAGTAACGCAATCTCGGCTCACTGCAACCTCCGCCTCCCAGGATCAAGTGATTCTCCTACCTCAGCCTCCAGAGTA
>NW_016109068.1:3568-5793 GCF_001604975.1 Cebus imitator | reverse complement strand
ACCCAGGCTGGAGTGCAATGGCGCGATCTCGGCTCACCGCAACCTCCGCCTCCTGGGTTCAGGCAATTCTCCTGCCTCTGCCTCCTGAGTAGCTGGGACTACAGGCGCGTGCCACCATGCCCAGCTAATTTTTGTATTTTTAGTAGAGACGGGGTTTCACCATGTTGACCAGGAAGGTCTCGATCTCTTGACCTCATGATCCACCCGCCTCAGGCTCCCAAAGTGCTGGGATTATAGGCTTGAGCCACCACACCCGGCCTTCTTTCAATATTTCATGGGGAAATCTGCTTAGCTAGGTCATTGAATTCCATAGGTATATTTCTATTTTTTAAAAGTTTTCAGTAATTATTATTTTTTTCATTGCATGTTTAGATTTTTTTGTCAGTAGTTTTTGCAGTACAGTTGGTTTTTGGTTACATGGGTAAGTTCTTTAGTGGTGATTTCTGAGATTTTAGTGCAACCATCATCTGATCAGTATACACTGAACCCAATATGTAATCTTTTATCCCTCACCAATCTCCCAGCTCCCCCACAAAGTCTCCAAAGTCCAGGATATCACTGTTATGCCTTTGCATCCTCATAGCTTAGCTCCCACTTGTAAGTGAGAACATGTGATATTTAGTTTTCCATTCCTGAGTTACTTCACATAAAATACTGGCCTCCAGCTCCATCCAAGTTTCTTCAAAAGACATGATTTCATTCCTTTTAATGGCTAAGTAATATTCATGGTGTATATATACCACATTTTTAATCCAATATTTTCTATTTTTTTCACATTACCACATGTGACAGTGTGTCCAGACTTTCACCACTAGGCAAAATGATTTTGCTTTCCTCCAGCTTCTAATGACATTTTCCTCTCTCGTCTCCAAGTTTCCGCCAATAGCCTCCTGCAGCCTAAGGTGATAATAGTCTCCTCAAAGCCCGTTCAGCTGCTGATAGACAGTGGTCTGAAAGCCAATGCCTCATGCTTTAGGTTTTTCTTGTTTTGTTTTGTTTTTTGACAGCGTTTTACTCTTGTTGCCCAGACTGGAGTGCAATGGTGCGATCTCAGCTCACTGTAACCTCCGCCTCCCAGGTTCAAGCGATTCTCCTGCCTCGGCCTCCCAAGTAGCTGAGATTACAGACACCCTGCTGCCATGCCCAGCTAATTTTTTCTTTCTTTTCTTTTTAAATAAATTTTTTTTAATTTTTAGTAGAGATGGGGTTTCACCTTGTTGACCAGGCTGGTCTTAAACTCCTAACCTCAGGTGATCCACCCACCTCAGCCTCCCAAAGTGCTGGGATTATAGGCATGAGCCACTGTGCCCAGCCAATGCTTTAGGTTTTTCATATATAGCACTCAATTTCTAGGTACCAAATTTCTTTTCTGATTATTGTTGCTGCATAACTACTTATCCCCAAAGTTAGTAGCTTAAAGAAACTATTTTATTATGCTCTTGTGTGCTATGGCTCAAGAATTTGGACAGAGCGAAACAGAAATGGGCCGGGCGTGGTGGCTCAGGCCTGTAATTTCAGCACGTTTGGAGGCCGAGGCAGGCACATCACGTGGTCAGAAGATCAAGACCATCCTGGCTAGTGTGGTGAAATCCCATCTCTACTAAAAATACAACAACAACAACAAAAATCAGCTGGGCGTGGTGGCCTGTGCCAGTAATCCCAGGTGATCAGGAGGCTGAGGCAGGAGAGTCACTAGAACCAGGGAGGCGACTCATAAATAAATAGTGACTCATAAATAAATAAATATATATATAAATAAATAAGAAACGGCTTGTCTCTGCTCCATGAAGATTTGTCCTCAACTGGGAAGACTTCAGTGATCAAGTGGGAAGTTGACATTTGAGGGCTGGCATCATCTCTTTAGCCACATGCCTAGCCATGGATGCTGGCTGTTGGCTGGGAACTCAGCTGAGGCTTCCTACCAGACATCTAGCCAAAGGCCTTTTTGTATGACTTGGGCTTCCTAATAGCCTAGTGGCCTCAGAGTGATTGGACTTTTGAAATGCTAGTTTAAGCCTTCAAAAGTGTTTGTCAGTGAACAGGGAAGAAGCTGCCTTTTTTTTGATTCAGTCTTAGAAGTTACCCAGTGTCCTTTCTCCTGCATTTCATTGTTAACAAACAAGTAGCAAGAGTACCTAGTTTCAATAGGAGTGCATATACATGCTGCCTCTTCATGGGAGCATTGTCAAATAATTCCTGGACTTTTTTTTTTTTTTTTTTTTTTT
>NW_016109068.1:0-1353 GCF_001604975.1 Cebus imitator | reverse complement strand
TAGAGACAGGGTCTCACTGTGTTGCCCAGGCTGGTCTCAAACTCCTGGCCTCAAGTGATCCTCCTGCCTTGGCCTCCCAAAGTGGTGGGATTATAGGTGTGAGCCACCATGCCCAACAGATTTTGGTAAACTGAGGTAAATGAGGTACAAACGCAGAGACTAGAAAGAGAAGAAATCTGTCACAGAAGGTCCTGGTCAGGGTTCAATGGGTGGTCAAAATAGACAAGGAGGAGTCTCACTCTTATTCTGTATCTCACAGAAAGACTATAGATACACACACATGTGAAACATCACCAGTTTTTGTGTTTTTTTAATTTTTATTTTAGGTTCAGAGGTACATGTGCAGGTTTGTTACATAGGTAAACTTGTGTCATGGGGGTTTGTTGTACAGATTATTTCATCACCCAGGCATTAAGCCTAGTACCCCTCAGTTGTTTTTCTTGATCCTCTCCCTCCTTCCACTCTCCACCCTTTGAAAGGCCCCAGTGTCTGTTGTTCCCCTCTAGGTGTTCATGTGTTCTTATCGTTTAGCTCCCACTTATAAGTGAGAACATGCAGTATTTGGTTTTCTGTTCCTGTGTTAGTTTGCTAAAGATAATGGCCTCCAGCTCCATCCATGTCCCTGCAAAGGAAATTATCTCATTCTTTTTTATGGCTGCGTAGTATTTCACATTATTACCAGTTTTTAAACATTTTAGTAGATATTTAATGGGAATGTATAGGACTTCTATTATGTGCATATTTACTTTACGGTGTCTAAGATATTAAAGGACCCACCAATTTAATGAATTGGCTTGTAGCAAAGAACCCTATTGATGATGGGACCCTAAATGTGAAATTTGGCTGCAGGGTAAAAACCATTCCAAGGGCCATGAAAAGAGTCAGGAAACCTACAAAGCCAATGGTAGTGCTACTGTATCTATTCTATGAATCTTTGCCAGTGTGGTATCTGGCATCGGTATTCATTGCCTCTCACTTTTATCATTACTCTTTTCAATAAAGATTTCATTTTTGAAATGTAACTATTCAAGGCAAATGGCCAGGGATAATTTTCAGGGAAACAAACTTAAAACAAGACATTTGACAGCCCCGTATGATGTGGTAATGACTACACAGCAGGCGGCACTGAGTCTCTTTATAGACAGATTTCTCCCATCATGGAAACCCAGCCAGGCACAGTGGCTCATGCCTGTAATCTCAGCACTTTGAGAGGCCAAGATGGGCAATCACTTGAGGTCAGGAGTTCGAGACCAGCATGACCAACATGGTTAAACCCTGTCTCTAAATTAGCCAGGCGTGGTGGCATACACCTGTAATCCCAGCTACTTGGGAGACTGAAGCAGGAGAATCACT
>NW_016109067.1:0-5806 GCF_001604975.1 Cebus imitator | reverse complement strand
AAGGACATGAACTCATCCTTTTTTATGGCTGCATAGTATTCCATGGTGTATATGTGCCACATTTTCTTTATCCAGTCTGTCATTGATGGGCATTTGGGTTGGTTCCAAATTGACATCTTATCCAGGGCCACAAACTAGATCCTGTTCAGACATGTTATATTACAAGCTAGTAAATAAGCATGAACTTATTTTGGTGCAAAAAAAAATTTGAAATTCATGAATAGTTCTTTCACAATATGCATTTTCTATGAAAAAAATTTTTTTTCACACCGTGTTTCACTTTGCCACCCCGGCTAGAGTGTAGCAGTGTGATCTTGGCTCATTACAGCCTCTACCTCATGGGTTTAAGTGATCCTTCTGCCACTACAGGCATGCACCAATACACCCAGCTAACTTTTTGTATTTTTTTGCAGAGACAGGGTTTCACCATATTGCCCAGGCTGGTCTCAAACTCCTGAGCTGAAGCAATCCACCTGCTTCAGCCTCCCAAAGTGCTGGGATTACAGGCATGAGCCACCATGCCTGGCCTTCTGTGAACTTTTTGAAGACCCTCTTACATACATATATACATCCATAGAGGCTGTTTGACAGGTGCTTGTGAGGGCAGAAGGACAAGGAAACTCCCTGCGTGTCATAGTTTGCAGACATTTTTCTTTGATTTTTTATATTGCAAAATAATTTCTAATTCTATCACTTTCAAGAAGAAACTAAAATAATTTATATTGCATGATTAATTTAGCTGATTATGTGACATATGTTTCTAAAAGTCTCAGGAAAGTTTTCTTTAGGGTATTGGAGCTCTTGGTACCTCCTTAAGTTTCTTAGTTTTAGGACTAGTAAATAAGACGAAATGATCTGAAGGTTTAACAAACACATCTTCACCTTTTCTATGGCAATGCTTTTATGTGGTAGGTGAGGTAAAGAAGTAGAGAAGCAGCAGCAGAGATTAGAACAGAGATAAACGAAATAGACAGTGGAAAAACAATAGAATCAATGAAACCAAAAGGAGGTTCCTTGAAAAGATCAACACAATTGACAAGCCTATAGCTAGACAAAGAACAGAAGAGAAGATACAAATAACTAAAATCAGAAATGAAAGCGAGGACATTACAACTGACCTTATAGAAATTAGAAAATTAAAAGCAAGTACTATGAACAGTGGTATGACAACAAATTAGATAATCTAGATGGAATGAATGAATACCTGGGAACACACAAATTAGTGAAACTGACTCAAAAAGACATAGAAAAATCAAGAAACCTGTTACAAGTAGGGAGATTGAATCAGTAATCGGAAACCTCCCAGCAAACAAAAGTCTGGGACCAGATGGCTTCACTGGTAAATTCTACCAAACATTTAAAAAAGAATTAATGCTAATCCTTCTCAAACTCTTCCAAACAAATAGAAGAAGTGGGAACGGTTTCTAACACATTTTATGAGGTGAAAATTACCCTGATGTCAAAGCCAGGCAAAGATACAAGAAAACTACAGACCAATATTTCTTATGAATATAGATACAAAAATCCTCGAAAAGATCTAGAACAGGCAAATCCATAGGGACAGAAAGCAGATTAGAAATTACCAGGCAATTGGGGATAAGGGAAAGAGGGGAATGATTGATTAATGAGTATGGGATGCTTATATGGGGTGATAAAAACATTTTGAAACTAGCTAGAGCTGGTGGTTGTAAAACATGGTGCGTATACTAAATACCACTGAACTGTATACTTTAAAACAGTTAATTATATGTTATGGGAATTTTGCCTCAATAATAATAAAAAGAACATGTAGAATAGGGGATAATTGCTGTGGCCACGTACATATGTGGATAATATAGATAATCTGCAATTACATAAGTAAACTCTCAGAGAATCAAGCATGGACTACTTCAGACTGTTATTTAAGGAGCGACATCTTTATTTAGGAAGCTAGTCTGACAATGTATTTTCTTTTCTTTTCTTTTCCTTTTTTTTTTTTTTTTTTTTTTTTTTTTTTTTTTTTTTTTTTTTTTTTTTTTTTTTTTTTTTTTTTGCTTGTTTGTTTTTGAGACAGTGTCTCAGTCACCCAGTCTAGAATGCAGTGTCGTGATCATGGGTTACTGCAACCTCTAACTCCTGGGCTCAAGTCACCCTCCCACCTCTCAGCCTCCTAAGTACCTGGGTCTACAGGTGTGTGCCACCATGCCCAGCTAATTTTTGTTTTTTTTTTGTTTTTGGTAGAGACGAGGTTTGCCATGTTGCCTAGGCTGGTCTTGAACTCCTGGGCTCAAGTGATCCACCCTCCTTGGTCTCCCAGACTGCTGGATTCTAGGTATGAGCCCCTGAACCTGTCCCCTCTTAAGAATCTTGACATCAGTAAAAGCATCTCTAAGCAATTATTTATTTAAGTGGTGAATGAAACTAATTTTTCAAAAGCAACTACCAAATACCAAAAATAGGGTTGGATAAGATGGGGATTCAGAGCAGCATGTACACATTTTCTCCCTTAATCTTGAAAAACATTTAATCTAAGGCTAGGCCGGGTGGCTCATGCCTGTAATCCCAGCACTTTGGGAGGCCGAGAAGGGTGAATCATGAGGTCAAAAGATCAAGACCACCCTTGTCAACATGGTGAAACCCCGTCTCTACTAAAAATACAAAAAATTAGCTGGGCATGGTGGCGCATGCCTGTAGTCCCAGCTACTCGGGAGGTTGAGGTAGGAAAATCACTTGAACTCAGGAAGGGGAGGCTGCAGTGAGCTGAGACCACGCCACTGCACTGCAGCCTGGACAGAGTGAGACTCTCTCTCTGAATAAATAAATAAATAAATTTTTAAAAAAGAAATACATTTAATCTAGGAAGATAAGATTTATGATCATAAAATCATACTTAATAATATTAAAAAGTCTATAATTCAGTATATAATATACACTTGTATGGGACTGACTGAAAGTATAGAGAGGAGGTAGAGACCAGAATGTTTCTATGTTTATAGGGCCATGATCCAAATTCTCATCTAGAAAAATGTTCTATCCAGATTCTGTTTGCAAAGGTTCCTCCTGACCAGAGACTTTCATTTCTTTTGGTGAGTGTAGCCCTTATTGGGTGTATCTAAAGATGAGGTCTTTCTAGCTGGCATGCTCTGGAGGAAGTGAGATTCTACCTCAGTGTCAACTCCCAGAGAGCTGACTCACACAGTAAAAGATTCCAGTAGTCTTTTCCCATCTCTCTGCTGCAGGGAAGCAAAACCCTAGCTTCATGTGGGAGGCAGGCTCCAGGAAGGTGCCGTTTAATATAATTTAGAGGTAGGAAGCTGTCTGGCCAACGTTCCTTATTTCAGAGGCGAAGAAATGGAAAGAAAATGAAGGTAATTGACTTGTCCAAGGTGGCACAGTAAGGAATATTTTGCTAGAAGCAGCAGCCGATCCCACTGATTTCAAGCAAACAAATAGAATTTATTATAAAGATTCAGAGGTATTCCATGAAGTCCGAAGGGAAAGACAGAGTTGGGCTGGAAATAATGCTATAGAAAGCCATGAAGAACTCAGGGAATTCCCTCTTTACATTTTCACCTGACGTTTCTTGGTGTCTGCTTGGTGTTTCTGGCCCGGGTTCTCTGCTGCTGAGAGAGCACCCAGAGGCACATTCCAATTCCAGTCACACAAAGAAACTGGTTGGGTCTTTTTAGTCCCTAGTCAAAGTTTTGGGAGGAAGGAATCTGATTGATACAGTTTGGGACAATTATCCAACTCAGTGGAATTAGTCATTGCTGGGGGCAGGGGACTCATATAATATAAACTTGGTGGTATATGAGGATAGAGGATGAGAAGGAATAGCACATAGCAAAGGGCAGAATGGTTGGAAGCTGCGCTGGCACCCCAGAGACATCTGCTGTAACTACCTTACAGAGTGACCATGGCAGAGACAGGACGGGACTGTTTTCTTACTCCTGGTCTTTGATGACTTCACCAGAACCATAGGTCTGGGGCAGTGCAAAATCATGCATACATATATACACTACAAACACATACATGTGCACACATATATACACATATGCATACATATACTACATACATACACATGTGCATACATGCATAGAAACACACATATATATGAACCCTCATATATAAAGGAACTTCAAAAAGTCTGTAGGAAAATGGATAAAAGAAAAAGTAAAATATATAAACTTTTTATTAATTAATTAATTTATTTATTTATTGAGAAAGCATCTCATTATGTTGCCACACTTTTCTTGAGCTCCTGGGCTCAAGTGATCCTCCTGCCTCAGCCTCCCAAGTAGTTGGGATTATAGGTGCAGGCCACCATGCTGGGCTTATTTTACAACATAGGCTCCATCAAGTCTAAGACACTTTTGTAAGTGTTGGTACCAGCCATGTAGTCCATCCCTAAAGAACTGGAGATCCTGGGAATCAAAGCACGTCCATGCAATCTTTTTTACATTATTAACTGGAGAAAAATGAGTGCCCCTGAAAGATTTTTTAAGATTAGGAAATAAATAGAAGTCAGAAGGGTCCAAATTAGCACCATAGTGTGGATGCCTACTGATTTCCCATCAAAACCCTTGAAAGATTATCCCCATTTGATGAGAAGAATAAGGAGCATTGTCAGGATGGAGATGGGCTCTCAAGTGAAGCTTTCTCCAGTGTTTTTCTACCAAGGATCCAGCTAACCTTCTCAAAGTACTCTTACAATAAGCAGATGTTATTGTCCTTTGGCCTCAAGAAAGCCACAGGCAAAATACCTTGAGCATCCTCCAAACTGTTGCCATGACCTTTGCTCCTGACTGGTTCACTGTTGCTTTGGCTGGGCCACTTCCACCTCTTGGTAGCCAGTGCTTTGATTGTACTTTGTCTTTGGGATTGTGCTGGTAAAGCCATGTTCCATCTCCTGTTACAGCTTTTCAAAGAAATGCTTCAGGATCTTGATCCCTTTTGTTTAAAATTTCCACTGAAAGCTCTGCTCTTGTCCGCAGCTGATTTGGGCACAACAGTCTTGGCCCCCATCAAGTGGAAAGTTTGCTCAAGTTTAATTTTCAATCCGAATTGTGTGAGCTGAACCAGTTGAGATGTTTATGGCGTTGGCTGTTGTTTTCTCACTCTTGCTCTTCAATGATGTTAATCATTGGTCCTCTTCAATTAAGGCACAAACAAGATGAATTTTCCCCTCACAAATTGATGTGGATCATCTGCTGCAGTGCGCTTCATCCTCAATATCATCTCCTTCTTTAAATCAGGTATTCAGAAACTGCTGATTTCTTCAGGGCATTATCACCATAAGCTTTTCATAAAGCGTTAGTGGTTCTACCATTCTTCCACCCAAGTGTTGCCGTAAATTGGATGTTTGTTCTTGCTTCCATGTTGGCAGAAATCATATTGCTCTGATAGGAGATCTTTTCTTTATTATTATTATTTTTTATTATACTTTAAATTCTGGGGTACATGTGCAGGTCGTGCACGATTGTTACATAAGTATACACATGCCATGCATCCATCCCCCTGTCACCTATATTAGATATTCCTCCTGTTATTCCTCCCCAATCCCCCCACCCCCTGCTATCCCCCCCCTAGCTTCCCCCACCCCCCAACAGGCCCCTGTGTGTGATGTTCCCCTCCTTGTGTCCATGTGTTCTCATTGTTCAACACCCACTTATGAATGAGAACATGTGGTGTTTGGTTTTCTGTTCTTGTGTCAGTGTGCTGAGAATGATGGTTTCCAGCTTCATCCATGTCCCTGCAAAGGACATGAACTCATCCTTTTTTATGGCTGCATAGTATTCCATGGTGTATATGTGCCACATTTTCTTTA
>NW_016109066.1:3532-7617 GCF_001604975.1 Cebus imitator | reverse complement strand
CGAGGCAAAAGAGTGGGAGAAAATATTTGCACAGTATTCATCTGATGAGGGACTAATATTCAGAATAGATAAGGAACTAAAAAAATCCTCAATTCTCAGAAACATAAAAACAAGTAAACAAAGAGTTCGTGGAAAATTGGAGAAATAATCTGAATAGACATTTCTCTAAAGAAGACATACAAATGTCCAACAGATATATAACAAAGTGGTCAACATTATTAATATCAGGGAAATAAGAATCAGTGCTACAATGAGATATTATCTTACCCCAATTTGAATGACTACTTTGAAGAAGACAAAAAATTAAAAAATAACAAATGCTGGTGAGGATGCAGATTAAAGGAAATTTACGCTATTAGTGGAAATGTAAATTAGTACAGCCATTATGGAAATCCATAGAGAGTGTTTCAGAAAACAAAAATAGATTTTTTGTAAATTCCAGACTCCCAGATTCCCATCCTGGGTGTTTATCCAATGGAAAGCAAATCAGTATATCAAAGGGATACCTGCACCCTCATGTTTATTGCAGCACTGTTCATGGTAACCGAGCTATAGAATCAACTATTATTTGCAGCCACATGGATAGAGCTAGAAGTCATTATATAAAGTGAAAAAAGTCAGGCCTTGAAAGACAAATATTGCATGTTCTCATTCATGTGTGGGGATCTTAAAAGAAGTTTAACTCTTTAGAAAGTTTATCTCATGAAGATACAGACTATAATATTTACCAGAAGCTGGAATGGCAGTGAAGTAATAAAGAGCGGATAAAGGGTAGAAACATACAGTTAGATAAAAGGAGCAAGTTCTACTGTTTAATAGCATAGTAGGTTGACTATAATTAACAATTAACATCTATTGTATATTCCAAAATAGCTAGAAGAGAGGATTTGAAATGCTTCCAACACAAATAAATGTTAAGTGTTTAAGGTGATTGATGTTCTAAATACTGTTTTGATCATTTCACATTTTATGCACATATCAAAATAACACATGTACCTCATAAATATGTATAATTATTAGATATCAATAAAATTGTTTTAATATATGACTACATGGAGGGTTGGCACCTCTGCATTGTTCAAGGGTTGTGTGTGTGTGTGTGTGAGTGTGTGTATGCATAAATAAAATGCCAGTAATGTTTTAGGCTGTATTTCTAAAAGAAATTTACACATAATTTCCTAGAAGTAAAAATTTTCATAAAAAAGAGCATTATTCAGATAATTTTTTTTGATAAATACCTTGAGAAAATCATTTTATGTGTTAATTTGACATTATTTTTCAATAGGAAAGCATAATTGATATTAACCAAATTGTTATTGCAATATTAAAAGCAACATTTTGTATGAAAAAAACAGGATATGCATGTATGTATACATACATATATACATATAGTTTTATTTAACAAAGAAGTAATTTTAAATGATTTATTTAAGTTTATAAATAAATAAAATGGATACAATATGAAACATTTCAATTTCTTAGATAAATAAAATTCAGTTAAATTTAAATATTTAAGCCTTGTTAAAACTCATATTTCCTCAGATTCACTGTGTGATGTCAATTTTATTCAAAGTGAAAATTCTTGCTATTCTACAAAATACTGAACACATTTTGAATTTATAAAAAAATATTTCCATAGATTGCTTACTTGTCTGAGCATCTGAAGATTACTTATCAGTAAAATAACATTTACTTACTGAGAAAATCCTTGTCTATTCTGAATAAAATACTCAACTATATATTCTATTTGCTAATCTACTACCTTCTTCATCATTTTTTGTTGTTGTTTGAGATGGTCTTNAAATAAGGAAAATACTATAGGACACTAGGCCAAAAATTCACGACAAAGACCTTAAAAGTGTAGGTAGCAAAAACAAAAGTACACAAATGGGAACATGTTAAAATTTAAAAAATCTGCACAACAAAGGAAAACAACAAAGTTACGAGGCAAAAGAGTGGGAGAAAATATTTGCACAGTATTCATCTGATGAGGGACTAATATTCAGAATAGATAAGGGACTAAAAAAATCCTCAATTCTCAGAAGCATAAAAACAAGTAAACAAAGAGTTCATGGAAAATTGAACAAATAATCTGAATAGACATTTCTCTAAAGAAGACATACAAATGGCCAACAGATATATAACAAAGTGGTCAACATTATTAATATCAGGGAAATAAGAATCAGTGCTGCAATGAGATATTATCTTACCCCAATTTGAATGACTACTTTGAAGAAGACAAAAAATTAAAAAATAACAAATGCTGGTGAGGATGCAGATTAAAGGAAATTTACGCTATTAGTGGAAATGTAAATTAGTACAGCCATTATGGAAATCCATGGAGAGTGTCTCAGAAAACAAAAATATATTTTTTGTAAATTCCAGACTCCCAGACTCCCTTCCTGGGTGTTTATCCAATGGAAAGCAAATCAGTATATCAAAGGGATACCTGCACCCTCATGTTTATTGCAGCACTGTTCATGGTAACCAAGCTATAAAATCAACTATTATTTGCAACTGCATGGATAGAGCTAGAGGTCATTATATAAAGTGAAAAAAGTCAGGCCTTGAAAGACAGATATTGCATGTTCTCATTCATGTGTGGGGATCTAAAAAGAAGTTTAACTCTTTAGAAAGTTTATCTCATGAAGATACAGACTATAATATTTACCAGAAGCTGGAATGGCAGTGAAGTAATAAAGAGAGGATAGTTAAAGGGTAGAAACATACAGTTAGATAAAAGGAGCAAGTTCTACTGTTTAATAGCATAGTAGGGTGACTATAATTAACAATTAACATCTATTGTATATTCCAAAATAGCTAGAAGAGAGGATTTGAACTGCTTCCAACACAAATAAATGTTAAGTGTTTAAGGTGATTGATGTTTTAAATACTGTTTTGATCATTTCACATTTTATGCACATATCAAAATAACACATGTACCTCATAAATATGTATAATTATTAGATATCAATAAAATTGTTTTAACATATGACTACATGGGGGGTTGCCACCTCTGCATTGTTCAAGGGTTGTGTGTGTATGTGAGTGTGTGTATGCATAAATAAAATGCCAGTAATGTTTTAGGCTGTATTTCTAAAAGAAATTTACACATAATTTCCTAGAAGTAAACATTTTCATAAAAAAGAGCATTATTCAGATAAATTTTTTTGATAAATACCTTGAGAAAATCATTTTATATGTTAATTTCACATTATTTTTCAATAGGAAAGCATAATTGATATTAACCAAATTGTTATTGCAATATAAAAAGTAACAATTTGTATGAAAAAAACAGGATATGTATGTATGTATACATACATATATACATACAGTTTTATTTAACAAAGAAGTAATTTTAAATGATTTATTTTAGTTTATAAATAAATAAAATGGATACAATATAAAACGTTTCAATTTCTCAGATAAATAAAATTCAGTTAAATTTAAATATTTAAACCTTGTTAAAAATCATATCTCTTCAGATTCACTGTGTGATGTCAATTTTATTCAAAGTGAAAATTCTTGCTATTCTACAAAGTACTGAATACATTTTGAATTTATAAAAAAATATTTCCATAGATTGCTTACTTGTCTGAGCATCTGAAGATTACTTATCAGTAAAATAACATTTACTTACTGAGAAAATCCTTGTCTATTCTGAATAAAATACTCAACTATATATTCTATTTGCTAATCTACTACCTTTTTCATCATTTTTTGTTGTTGTTTGAGATGGTCTTGCTCTCTCACCCAGGCTTTAGAGTAGCTGGGATTACAGACACACCCCGCCATGCCCTGCTAATTTCCTTTGTTTTTTGAGAGATGGGATTTCTGCCATGTTGCCCATGCTGGTCTTGAAGCCCTGGGCTCAAGTAATCCTTCTACCTTGGTTTTCCAAAGTGTTTATTCTACAAGCGTGAGCCACCAAGTCTGGCCTAAAAGTTTCTAATGAAAATTCTCAGTTTTTTTTTTTTTTTAATCATTTTTCTGAATTATCAAGCTTAAAATTTGATTCCGTAGGCAATTATTTTTCTTGTGTTTTGAAAACAGCTCTGTTTAGGTAGGAACCTTCGTAGGGCATT
>NW_016109066.1:0-2182 GCF_001604975.1 Cebus imitator | reverse complement strand
AAAATGTTAAGAACTTATAATACATCCCTATTCCACATGATGGTTTCTTTCAGAAAAACATATTCTGAGTCTTGGAAATAAGCAAATTCAAAGAAAAATGAATATATCAAATTAGAAAATTGTCTATCACATTATTATGGTTTGGGGAAAGGCACACAACGTTTGCATATCAGATTAAGAAACTTTGATCTTATTCTGTTTTCACGTGTTGGCACTCACAGCTTTATTTTTGACTTCTAAAAAAGTTAATTAAAACTTATTTTATGCTATGTGATGAACTGCATGATTAAAAAAAAAAGTAACCCTAGATAATTATTCCTCTGCTCCATATAGATTGAACAAACAATGCATAATACAAGGAAATGTGCCCTTATAAAATGCTAGATGAACACATATCGAACACAAATTGAGGGATTATTGATCATGAAAATTATTTTTTATTTAAAATTACAAGGCTCTTGATATGACTAATGGACAAATATTTATTACGCTAGGGAATATCATGGGGGCTTTAGTCCACTCTGTGAGAGAAAGAAACATATAAAAATGCTGAATGAATAAGGAACATTGAGGTAAAACAATGGATAATGTTAAAAGAGCATTTTAAAATAAAATTTAAATATTGAAGGTCAATAACCAAAATTAAAATATATGCACGAGCTTATAAATATATATTGCTCTTTCTATAAACTGTTTTTAAATTTTTTCTAACATCTTTCAGAAAAGAGCAATGCCATGAAATATTTGAAAATTATATACACACAGAATATTTTAGGATCATGTTTTTATTAATAGCATAACAAAAATTGGAATTCTTATTACTTTCTAAGGTTAAACCTCATAATTGTCTTATTTAATAAATCATATACATACAGGAAATCAGAAAAAAATTCTGAATGGTATATTGAAAGCTTGGTCGTAATCCTCTTAAGTACAGAGTGGAATGGGTTAAAATAAATATATTTGTTGTTATACTTTCAGTGCATAATAAAACACTAAATATAACAATATTAAGAACTACACGTTTTTTATGGACCATTATGGACAAACATTTTATGTATTTTTTTATTTAACACTTTCAAAATAGCTATAAGGGGATTTTAGTCAGCATAAATAAATCATGTAGACATATGATTATAATAAATTTCACTAATATCATATGCTTATTCAGGGAAAGGAAATATGTTTCCTTTAATTATCATGAAAATGTCTTTTGAGACAAATTCAGAAAGTCAAAAAAGTATTGCAATGGCTTGAGATGTTTGGATGTCATTATTGTCCTCAATAATTTTTTAATTTAGATGAATAAAACTTATTTTACTCATTTTTCTAATGTATGGACTTAGTAATTCAGGACCACATATTTTTTGAAATTGCTATATATTTAAGGAATCCAAAAAATATGTCTCACATGCATTTTAATGGACTTTTAGTGCTCTTATTTGGGAATTTGAATAATGTCAACAGGGGGTATAAGGTGACATCGCATAAAATTCTCATGTAAACATTTCTTTCATTTGTCCATATAAATTAACTTCACATCCTCAGGTACTACTGCTATACATTCTTTTACTTTCCTGTATATTAAGTCATATTTTTAATTGAGAGTTTTACGAGATGTGGAAAAATACATTGAATATTTTGGACAAAGAAAATTCAAAAATATACCTTAGGAAAAAAATTGAATTAATGTGATAACACTATTACTGTTGTATACAAATGTGATTCCAACCTTTCAAGTTTGTCAAAACAGTAATCTCTAAAAAGGTAAACAAAGAAGAAATTCCTATTGTGTAAGAATTTTATGATATATTTTAAAGGTTTTTTTTCTTAAACAAATGGATAGAAAACAAGTGAACAGTTTTAAAAAGTAATTCTATTGTCTTTTCCTTTTCAGGTGACACAATCATCTACTATTCATGATGTTAAGCAAAAGTTACACAAAGCATGTAAGTTTTATGTATTATTTATAATTTACAGTGCTTTATGTTCAAATAGGTTTAAATTTTTCTATAAGTGCAATTTATGATAGAGAGTATGGAAACCACAGTGTTACATGGAGCTCAGAAACAATAGTTTGCTTAATATTTCTTGAGCATAAATATTCTAAAATTTAACTTTAATTGATCCTATAATCTCTAGCATTTCCAATTTTTCTTCACAAAGTTCTTTTTAATTTATA
>NW_016109065.1:3887-5822 GCF_001604975.1 Cebus imitator | reverse complement strand
TTCAGGCAATTCTCCTGCCTCAGCCTCCTGAGTAGCTGGGACTACAGGCACGTGCCACCATGCCCAGCTAATTTTTTGTATTTTTAGTAGAGACGGGGTTTCACCATGTTGACCAGGATAGTCTCGATCTCTTGACCTCGTGATCCACCCGCCTCAGCCTCCCAAAGTGCTGGGATTACAGGCTTGATAAACTATGAATTTAAAAGCTGATAAATCATTCTAAATTTTTCTCCTCTGGTGTTTACATAGTTGGGTTGATACCTTCCTACCCTTACCCTACCCTGCTACATGTATACAACAATATTCATTCTTACCTTAATGTATTAAATTTGTTAATCATATGAGAATTAGGTTGATATCTCTCAGCATTTATTGAATAATAAAACCTATCACTTCCAGCTTTAATGGGGGTATCGTGTTGTCATAAGGAATTCTTTAACGTCCTCACATATACATGAGGACTGGCTCCTGAAAACTAATAGAAATACAGCTATCTTCATTGTATTAAATAATTGAACCCTTTATTTTCTCTGGCTAATTATCTATTTTAGGGTTGAAAGAAATCAGGTTTCACTGTGCCTCTCTGATGTTGTAGAATAGACATGTACTTGGTGTACAGTTAGATCACAATTGCTTTTAAGGAGTGATTTTAAGTCCTGTATATTTATGCCATACAATAATTTGTGACACTATAGTTCAATTGATTGTAATAGTATTATAGAGTATACTGTCAGCTTTAGGGGCATGGCTGGCCAAAAGTGGAGGATTATGTGGATATACACAACCAAAGGAAATTTCAGCAGAGAAAATTTGCTACAGCCTACTCTAACCTATTTTCAAAGCCCAAACATATAGTCATTTAAAGCAATTTTAATATGAACATGATGAATCTAGTTAGCAAAGTTTAATAATTAAAGTGTTTGTTTTCACTAGGATTGTTATGAATACAAAATGCTTTCCCCCAAATAGTTAGAAAGGCTGACGTATGATACTTTATTTCTTTAGCAGACTATAATGTTATTCAAAAAGTTAAGTGCTGTGTTCCTGGACCAAAAGAATAAAAAAATCAACAAAGTAAATTATTGAGAACCTCACAGATTTCACTTTTTGTTAAATTTTAAACTACAGAAATGGCTACTTCATTATCTTTATCTCATGTGTTGTCAACTTCTTCATGATAAAAATACCTGTTGAATGAATGATGTGGTAAATATTTTTCTTACTTAAAGGCATAGTTTTTATTATACACAATAAAGATTTTTTAGTTACTCTAATGATAAAATGAAAAGAGGGAGAATGAAAGATATTAAAATGAAAGAATACTTAAGCTCTGTTTAAATAATCAGAGATTAGGAGTGCATGGCAGGGGTATCACTGCCCATGGAATCCAATTCCATTTGGTTACTGAGTTTTACATTCTTCCAGAGTTGGATTTATTTCCACTTCTGCTACACAACTGACAAAGTTGTGGGTGTTATGCCAGGCCAATATGGAAAATCAAATTACAACTACTTCAAGAAATATGAAGGCATATCACTGTGTTTTTTTCCCACCATAGCTTCTTTCCTTTCTGCCTTTGTTACACCATTCTTTATTCCATCTCTTCCTCCTTCTCTCCCATATATCTACAGGCATACCCTATTTTATTTTGCTTCACTTTTATTATGCTTTGCAGATGTTGTGTTTTACACAAATTAACAATTTGTGGCAAACCTGCATTAAGGAAGTCTCTTGGCACCATTTTTCCAACAGCATGTGCCCACTTCCTGTCTGTCACATTTTGGCATTTCACACAATATTTCAAAACTTTTTAAATATACAATCATGTCATCTGCAAATAGAGACAATTTGACTTCCTCTTTTCCTAATTGAATATCCTTTTTTTTTTTTTTAATCTAATTGCTCTGGCTAGAACTTCCAATACTATATTGAATA
>NW_016109065.1:0-1886 GCF_001604975.1 Cebus imitator | reverse complement strand
GTGACTGAATTACTGGAATCTCATGTTAAAACTTGAATGGATAAGGAGTTGCTTCTTATGGATGGGCAAAGAAAATCATTTCTTGAGATTGAATTTAGCCCTGTTGAAGCTGTGAACATCATGGAAATGACAAAAAATAAAAATAAAAATAAAAATAAGAATATTACAGAAATGTAGTTAACTAATTTTGAAAGAAGTTATATTGTGAGTTAAATGCTATCAAATAGCGTGAAATACTACAGAGAAATCTTTTGTTCAAGACCAACTTGGGCAACATGGTGAAACCCTGTTTCTATAAAAAGTAGCCAGACATGGTGGTGCATGCCTGTAGTCCCAGCTACCTGGGAGGATGAGCTGGGAGGATCGCTTGAACCTGGGAGGTCAAAGCTGCAGTGAGCTAAGATCGCGCCACTGCACTCCAGCCTGGGTAACAGAGTGAGACCCTGTCAAAAGGAAAAAAAAAAAAAAGAAAAGAAGAGGGGAAATAAGTACACCTAAAACATCTCATAGAGATAAATGTAATATAAAAAATAAAACAAGGTATATTAGGGTTCTCCAAAGAAACAGAAGCAATAGAAGATAGATAGGGAGGGAGGGAGATAGATAGATAGATAGACAGACAGATAGATAGATAGATAGATAGATAGGTAGATAGATGATAGATTTATTATATGAATTGGTTCATAATGTCATTCTGGAGGCCAGGAACTGCCATCTGCAAGCTGGAAGGCACTTGGTGGGTAGAGAAATGAAACAGGATCATGTGGCCAGAGTGAAGTCCTAATAATAGGGAAGATCATAGAGGTAAGAAAAGACATATTGAAAGAATCTGGAATGCAGGAGCATGTAAGTGTGGTGGTGTGGCAGGGTATGTGTGTGTGTGTTTGTGTGTGTGTGTGTGTGTGTGTGTATGTGTGTGTGTGTGTGTGTGTAGATAAATTTGGTAAATTTAGATGAGGCTGAAAGATTAACAGGGGTGTAAATTTCACCAGATCTTCGTGTTAGAAAATATACTCAAGGAGAAGACTATTTTGGAAACCATTGCAGAAATACAACAAGTTATAGTGATGACAAGAACTTCAAGTTATGGTGGTGGGTTTTGAGGGAAATTCTGGTACTCGGCTTACAAAATTACATAGAAAAGACCTAGTTCTTCAGGTATATGATACTTACAGACAAGCTTCACTACAAACAAAATATTTTCACATAAACAGATATACATTCCCCCTTGCTAGGATGAAATGTTTAAATATACTTCCATTTTCAGATGGATTCCACTACTGGAAACAGAAATACAGTTCAAATCTGTGTTAAAAACTTCTCAAGCAAAAAAATTTACCTTCCTCAGACAGTTTTACCTGATATTTTGAAAATATAAAGAAATTGCTTAATATCTTCAATGTATGAGTGAATTTTACATTTCTACTCATGAAATGGAAAGATTAACTACACTTGAATAGATGTATGAAGATATTCAGGTTGCTATATAACTTTGCTCATACAGTCCTATTTTGCACACTAGCTTTGTCAGGGACTTGAAGTTCCCTGATATTCTGTACCTGTGTTATAGGATATGAAAATAGTCATTTGTGGTAAATTTTTATGAATGTGGTAAAAATCTTTATATGTACTCAATCTGGAACTATAAAACTGCAAAACTAAAGCTTAACCTCTAATATTGTTAAGTAGTTCTTAGTCTGCTATTATTTGTATTCATCATTATTATTATGCTTTATTTTTGAGACCGTCTTGCTTTGTCACCCCAGCTGGAGTATAGTGGTTCGATCTTGGCTCACTGCAACCTCCACCTCCTGGGTTCAAGTGATTCTCATGCCTCAGCCTCGTGAGTAGCTGGAATTATAGGCAAAAGCCTCCATGCTTTTTTT
>NW_016109064.1:4347-5829 GCF_001604975.1 Cebus imitator | reverse complement strand
CTACTCAGGAGGCTGAGGCAGGAGAATTGCCTGAACCCAGGAGGCGGAGGTTGCGGTGAGCCGAGATCGCGCCATTGCACTCCAGCCTGGGTAACATGAGTGAAACTCCGTCTCAAAAATAAATAAATAAATAAAATTTAAAAAATAAAAAATAAAAAAAACCTCAACTTATGTAGTATAACCTATATCCAGAAAAGTGCAAATATCATAAAAGTACCACTTGATGAATCTTCTGATATCCCCACATAACCAACACCTAGAACCTCTTCATGTCTCATTCCAGGATAACCACTAACCTGACTTCTAACAGCATCAGTCAGTTTTGTCTATTTTTATACATTATATATGTGATGGTTTGAATGTGTCCCCCAAATTTCATGTGCTAGAAACTTAATCCTTCAATTCATATGTTGATGGTATTTGGAGAAAAGGCCTTTGGGAGGTAATTAGGATTAGATAAGGTTATAGGGTGAGGCATGATGGGACTGGTGACTTATAAGAAGAGAAAGAGAAATCTGAGCCAGCATGCTCTTGTCCTCTCACCATGTGATGACTTCTCCATGTTATGATGCAGCAAGAAGGGCCTCACCAGATGGTGGCACCATGCTTTTGGACTTCCCAGCCTCCAGAATTGTGAGCTAAATAAATTTATTTTCTTTATAAATCACTCAGTTTGATATTTTATCATAGCAACAGAAAATGGACAAAGAAAATTAGTGCAAGAAGTAGAGTTTTTACTACAGCAGATTCCTGAAAATGTGGAAGTGGCTTTGGAACTGGGTGATGGGAATAGGTTGGAAGAATTTGGAGGAACAGGCTAGAAAAAGCCTGTATTGTCAAGAATGGAGCATTAGGCTGGGCATAGGTAGCTTACTCCTGTAATCTCAGCACTTTGGGAGGCCAAGACAGGTGGATCACCTGAGGTCAGGAGTTCGAGACCAACCTGGCTAACGTGGTGAAACCCTGTTTCTACTAAAAATACAAAACATTAGCCAGGCATGGTGGTGCACGTCTATAATCCCAGCTACTCGGGAGGCTGAAGCAGAAGAATCACTTGAACCCAGGAGGCGGAGGTTGCAGTGAGCCGAGATCATGCCATTTGTAGTCCAGCTTGAGCAACAAGAGAGAAACTTCGTTTCCAAAAAAAAAGAATGGAGCATTGGAGACAGTTCTGGTGAGGGCTTACAAGAAGACCCCAGAACTAGGGAAAGTCTGGAACTTCTTAACGGTTACTTAAGTTGTTGAGGCCAGAATGCTGATAGAAATATGGCTGGTAAATGCTATTCTGATTAGGTCTCAGATGGAACTGAAGAACCAGGTATTGGAAACTGGAGCAAAGGTCATCCTTTTTATAAAGTAGCAAAAATCTTAGCTGAACTTTGTCTGTGCCAGAGTGATTTATAGAAGGCAGAATTTAAGATTCTGCAACTAGAATATGTGGCAGAAGAAATATCTAAGTTGCAAAGCATTTAAGCTGCTTGG
>NW_016109064.1:0-2089 GCF_001604975.1 Cebus imitator | reverse complement strand
AACAAAAAAAAACTTTGGGGCTATTAGGATGAATTTTGCATGTGAGAAGGACATGCATTTTGGGGGCTAGAGCAGAATCAGAATGCTATGGCTTGAATGCATCCCTCAAATTTCATGTGCTGGAAACTTAATCTCCAAATTCATATGTTGATGGAATTGGAGGTGAGGCCTGTGGGAGGTAACTAGGATTAGATAAAGTCATCAGGGTGGGGCTCCTATGATGAGACTCGTGGCTTACAAGAGGAAGAGAGACCTGAGCTGAGATGCTCTTGCCTCCTTGCCATATGATGCCCTCTGCCATGTTATGACACAGCAAGAAGGTCCTTACCAGATACCAGCAGCATGCTCTTGGACTTCCCTACCTCCAGAACCATGAGCTATTGTGTTTCTTTTATAAATTACCCATTCTGTGGTATTCTGTTATAGCAACAGAAAATGAACTGAGATAATATACATGGAATCATACAATAAGTCTGTGCTTTTGTATGCTTGACTTCTTTTACTCAACATTGTAGTTGTGAGATTCATCCAGTTTGTTAAGCATTGCTGTACCCCTTTTCCACGGGGGCAGTGTTCTATCATGCTTGGGTCTTACTTTATAAAAGTGACTGAGTGATATTTTCTTCTAATATTATTTTGGGAAAGTTTTTGTAGTTCACAGTTCCCCTGCAAACAAGAGGCAGAGCACATCATGCAGGGCCACACAAAACTCTATCACCCAGGGACCAGGCAGCAGAAAGAAAGGGGGGACTGGGACTATGCCTTTATGAAAAAGAGTGGTGGGAGAGAAACTGGGTGAGGGCATCCGCTAATGGGCAGGAAGTGAAATTACGTGTTAGAGTTTGTAGCTGAGGGGTTTATAACATGAGTTTCCCATGCCTGAGAAAGCTGACTTGCAAGAAAATGAGATAAACAGCTTTGGCCATTAGTGTGGCCCTGTGATAAATGAATGCCAGATAGACAAACAGAAAACCTAAGAAAAGATAGTTGGAACAAGTGTTCCATTGTGTGAATACAGCACTATTTATTTATCCATTATCGAGGAGGATTTGGGTAGTATCCAGTTTGGAACTATTATGAATATTCTAGTATTGCTCCTATGAACATTCTAGCACTTTGTTTTTGGAACACACGAATGCACTTCTGTTGATTATATGCCTAGAAGTGAAATTGTTGAATTAAAAAGTATTCACACAGTCAGCTTTAGTGGCTGCTGCTAAACAATTTTCTACAGTAGTTTGCACCAATCTAATCACCAGTAGTACACAGAAGCTCCTTTTACTCCACATTTTTCCAACACTTGGTGTTTTTCTTCTTTTTGATTAGTCATTTAGCCGTCAAAGCTATTGTTTAAATTTTGATATCCCCAGTGACTAACTAAATGGAGTACTTTCCATATGCTTTTTGGACAAATATTTTTTTCTTGTGAAATGTCTTTTCAAGCTATTTTGCCCATTTTCTACTGTGGTGTTCTGTCTTTTTCTGATTTATTTGTAGAAATTCCTTACATATTGTGGATATGAATCCCACTTTTTGGGTTACTCCTTCCTCCCTCCCTCCTCCCTCCCTCCCATCCCTCCCTCCCTCCCTCCCTCTCTCTTCATTTCCCTCTTTCTTCCTCCCTCTCTCTCTCTCTCTCTCTCTCCTTTCTTTCTTTTCTTTTCTTTCCAGAGTCTTCCTCTGTCACCCAGGCTGGAGTGCAATCGCACTATCTGAGCTCACAGCAACCTCTGCCTCCCAGATTCAAGGGATTCTCAGCCTTCTGAGTAGCTTAGATTACAGGTACATGCCACCATGCTCACCTAATTTTTTTGTATAGACAAAATAATTTTTGGTAGAGACAGAGTTTTGCCATGTTGGCCAGGCTGGTCTTGAACTCCTGGTCTCAACTTTGGCCCACCTTGGCCTCCCAAAGTGCCAGGATTACAGGTGTGAGCCACCACACTCAGCCCACCTTTTTCTTTCTTAATGGTGTCTTTTGAACAACAGAGGTTCTTAATTTTTATATAGTTCAATTTCATTATTCCCTTTATGTTTAGTTCTTCTATATCCTGTTTAAGAATTTTTGCAGGCCGGGCGCGGTGGCTCA
>NW_016109063.1:4551-5829 GCF_001604975.1 Cebus imitator | reverse complement strand
AAAAAAAAAAAAAAAAGTAATAATGTATTTGACACATGCTACAATTTAACATGGATGAATCTTGAAAACACTGTGCTAAGTGAAAGAAGCCACGGAAGGGCATATATTCTATGATTCTATTAATATGAATTGTTTAATAGAACAACGTCTCGCCACCTCTGATCACTATTACTAATACCTGATTTCTGAAATACCTGTGAGAACAGAACTCTCTACAATAAACAGATCTGGAACATCATAGGCTTGAAGCCACAGGTATCATTTCTATCTTGAGGTTGATCTTGCTCCTCAGATTTCCCGCATGAATAGGCAAATCGATAAAGACAGAAATTAGAATGGTTACTGCCTGAGACTGGGGGTAGTGAGAAATGAGCAGTGACTGCTTAATGGGTACAGAGTCTTCTGGAGTGATGAAAATGTCTTAGAACTAAAGACAGTGGTTGCACAACACTGTGACAATACCAAACGCCACTGATTTGTACACTTCAAAATAATGTTTAATGTTTACTTTTATATTCTTTTTTTTTGAGACAGAGTGTCTCATTCTGTCACTCAGACTGGAGTGCAGTGGCACAATCTCGGCTCGCTGCAACCTCTGCCTCGCGGGTTCAAGCAATTCTCCTGCCTCAGCCTCATGAGTAGCTGAGACTACAGATGTGTGCCACTATACTCAGTTAACTTTTGTATTTTTTGGTAGAGATGGGGTTTCACTGTGTTTAATTTTATGTCATGTTAATTTTACCCCGATTTTTTTAATGGAGGAAAGATGGATATCAGGGGGTTTCCTGGGCCCTACTGATCAGAGCCTCCTAGGATGGCACAGGGGTGTGTGTGTGTGTGTGTGTGTGTGTGTGTGTGTGTGCGCGCGCGCGCATGCACGCACAAATACAAATAAATACAAATGTATAGCTCTCAGGTTAATCTAACATGCAGCTAGGATTGAAAAGCACCAAATTAGGATATTGTATACACATACACACGACCTTCAATATACAAGTGGAGGCCGGGTGCAGTGGCTCACGCCTATAATTTGGGAGGCTGAGGCAGGCAGATCACTTGAGGCCAGGAGTTCAAGACCAGCCTGGCCAACATAGTGAATACCCTGTCTCTACTAAAAATACAAAAAATTAGCTGGGTGTGGTAGCACACGCCTGTAATCCCAAGTACTCAGGAGGCTGAGGCATGAGAATCGCTGGAACCTGGGAGTGGAGGTTGCAGTGAGCCAAGATTGTGCCACTGCACTCTAGCCTGGGTGACAGAGCCAGATTCTGTCTCAAA
>NW_016109063.1:0-1246 GCF_001604975.1 Cebus imitator | reverse complement strand
GCCTCCCAAAGTGCTGGGATTACAGGCATGAGCCACTGCTCCCAGCCCCAGAGAATAGCTTGATGTACATTTTTTTTTTTTGTTTCTCTTTTTGAGACACAGTATTGCTCTGTCACCCAGGCTGGAGTACAGTGGTGATCATAGCTTATCACAGCCTCAAACTCTTGGGTCAAGCAATCCTTCCACCTCAGCCTCCCAAGGAGCTGGAACTACAGGCATGTGCCACTACACCCAGTTAATTTTTAATTTTTTGTAGACATAGGGTCTCCCTATGTAGTCCAGGCTGGTCTCAAAGTCCTGGGCTCAATCAATCCTCCCGCCTCAGCCTCCCAAAGTGCTAGGATTACAGGCATGAGCCATTGTACCTGGCCAACATCTATTCTTAACATCTGTCCAGTATTAAGTGACAGCTAGTTATGGAACAAAGTCTAATCATACAATATGAATTGTCAGTCTCTGGCATCACTGAGTACTACAATTTCCTAGTTCCAGAATACTATCATGTGACTCCTAGAAATCAGTAATTCCATACATACTCAGAGTATTTTCAGATTTGTGGCCCAACTAATGCAGCAATAATGAAAGTGTATGACACAAAAGCATTCATTGGCTGTACAGTTCTGCATTGCTTGATGATGAGGATATGTTCTGAGAAACGCATTGCCAGGCAATGCTGTCATTGTACAAACATCACACACTGGGCTTACACAAACTTAGTTGATACAGCCTACTGCACACCTAGACCATACAGTAGAGTCTAGTGCTCCGAGGATACAAACCTGTACTGAATACTGTAGGCAATACAGTAACACAACGGTATTTCTGTGTCTAAATATAGCTAAACATAAAACAGGTACAGTAAAAATACAGCATTATAATGTTATGGACGACCACTGTATACACAGTCCATCATTTCGTTGCAAGACCGTGTTAATATGGTAAACAAGAATAACATCGGCCGGGCACAATGGCTCATGCCTGTAATCCCAGCCCTTTGGAGGCCTAGGTCGGCAGATCACTTAAGGTCAGGAGTTCGAGATCAGTCCAGCCAATGTGATGAAACCCGGTCTTTACTAAAAATACAAAAAAATTGCCAGATGTGGTGGTACATGCCTGTAATTCCAGCTACTTAGGAGGCCGAGGCAGGAGAATTCCTTGAACCCAGGGGGTGAAGGTTGCAGTGAGCCAAGATCGTGCCATTGCACTCCAACCTGGGCCACCGGGTGAGAATCTGACTCAAAAAAAA
>NW_016109062.1:4672-5830 GCF_001604975.1 Cebus imitator | reverse complement strand
AAAAAAAAAAAAAAGCTGAAAGAGAGAATGAGAGGAGAGGACCTGGAGGGAGACAGTACAGTACAGAATCCTCTTTAGAAAATCCAATGAGTTAAAAAAAAACAGACAAAGAAAGTGGGGTCAACAGAGTTTTCTGAAAATGAAAATATGATCAGGGCAGGAATTAGAGAAGGCCTGCATGTGAGGAGAGAATGATCCAATGGAAAGGGGAGAAAGCTGGGAAAGGGGACGGGTGCTGGAGTGATGCTGTCCAGCGGTGCCAGCAACAGGCAGTTAGCTTCAAATAAACCCAGCAGCATGGTCGCACAGGACATCATGCCAGGGACACAGATTTCTTAGGAGAGGAAAACTGTCACTGGGTTTGTTCTACTTAAGGGACCCAGAGAATGAATCTAGGATGCTTCCTCATCCTTGGGCAGCATCTTCCTGTAAACACTTTCCTACGGTCAGGCCTTAAATCAGCTATGATTATTCTTCATTAATATCAGTCCCATCTAACAACGACACAGCACCCTTTCCCAAGGGTCTTTCCATTTTTTTAATTATTTTTAGATTTTCAAGAGGAAATAACAGAGAAAACAGCTCATAATCCTGCTGTACAGATATGTAATATATACATCAATATATAATATTAATGTATAATATGTTTCAATGGATATAAGATATATAACATATATCTTACATATGTTATAAGATACATGTTATATAAGAATACTTTTATATTTATGTTTTTATATAGTATATATTTATATTTTTTTCTTTTTTTTTTTTTAATTTTTTGTGTGCTTGTGATAGTGTCTCACTCTATTGCCCAGCACTTTAAGAGGCTGGGGTGGGCAGATCACTAGGTCAGGAGTTCAAGACCAGCCTGACCAACACGGTAAAACCCCGTCTCTAGCAAAAATACAAAAATTAGCTGGACATAGTGGTACACACCTGTAATCCCAACTACTCAAGAGGCCGAGGCAGGGGAATTGCTTGAACTTGGAAAGCAGAAGTTGCAGTGAGCCAAGATTGTGCCACTGCACTCCAGCCTGGGCGACAGAGTGAGACTTCATCTCAAAAAAAAAAAAAAAAAAAAAAGCACTTTGCCGTTTATCATGTCTTAGTCTCATTGAAACACATTGAGAAAAGAATATCTTTCTTTTGCAGATAACA
>NW_016109062.1:0-1397 GCF_001604975.1 Cebus imitator | reverse complement strand
CCAGTTAGAATGGCAATCATTAAAAAATCTGGAGGCAACAGATGCTGGAGAGGATGTGGAGAAATAGGAACACTTTTACACTGTTGGTGGGAGTGCAAATTAGTTCAGCCATTGTGGAAGACAGTGTGGCGATTCTTCAAGGACCTGGAAATAGAAATTCCCTTTGACCCAGCAATTCCATTACTGGGTATATATCCAAAGGATTATAAAGCATTCTATTGTAAGGACACACACACACACGAATGTTCATTGCAGCACTGTTTACAATAGCAAAGACTTGGAACCAACCCAAATGCCCATCGATGATAGACTGGACAAGGAAAATGTGGCACATATACACCATGGAATACTCTGCAGCCATAAAAAAACGACAAGTTCATGTCCTTTGTAGGAACATGGATGAATCTGGAAACCATCATACTCAGCAAACTGACACAAAAACAGAAAATCAAACACTGCATGTTCTCACTCACAGGTGAGTGTTGAACAACAAGAACTCATGGACACAGGGAGGGGAACATCACACACTGGAGTCTGTTGGGGGGGACTAGGGGAGAGACAGTGAGGGATGGGGAGGTTGCGGAAGGATAACATGGGGAGAAATGCCAGATATAGGTAACGGGGAACAGAGGCAGCAAACCACATTGCCATGTATGTACCTATGCAACAATTCTGCATGATCTGCACATGTACCCCAGAACCTAAAGTACAATAAAATATAAATATATATTAAAAAAGAAATGGCTGATCAACAAAAAGACATTTAAATTAAGATTTGACTTAGATTATACAATGATACTTGACATTCATCTTACTTACACTGAAAACAAAACCAAACAAAATGGAAGTCCAGACTTGGATATGGTGGAGAGGGATGGGGGAATACAGGATTCATCTAATCAACTAATCACTTCTTTCAGAAATATAATCAACCTTAGGAACAGACAAGATTTACCCTGTGGCTTTGGGGTGGGCAAAAAAACACTCCCTAAAGAAAATCTTTTATTCTACCATCTTTCAAATCCTCCATTCTAATTAGGATCCTTAAGAATCCTAATTAGGCCTTAAGAATCATCTTCTGGCCAGGTACAGTGGCTCATGCCTGTAGTCCCAGCACTTTAGGAGGCCAACACAGGCAGATCACTTGAGGCCAGAAGTTCAAGATCCATCTGGCTAACATGGCAAAACCTCATCTCTACTAAAAATACAAAAATTAGGCCAGGAGTGGAGGCAGGTGCCTGTAATCCCAACCACATGGGAGGCTGAGGTGGGGGGATCTCTTGAACTCGGGAGGTGGAGGTTGCAGTGAGCCAAGATTGTACCACTGCATTACAGCCTGGGCTTCAGAGTGAGACTGTGTCCAAAAAAAAAAAAAAAAAAAGCCTCGTCCTTCGTAA
>NW_016109061.1:4520-5833 GCF_001604975.1 Cebus imitator | reverse complement strand
TGTGGTGAGCCGAGATCGCGCCATTGCACTCTAGCCTGGGCAACGAGAGCGAAACTCCGTCTCAAAACAAACAAACAAACAAACAAGGTTAAACAGCAATCATTTTTAACAAGGCAATACATTCTAGAGCCTGACATTCACTTTTTTTTTCTTTTTTTTTAAGAGACAAGGTCTTACTCTGTCACCCAGGCTGGCCTTGAACTCCTGGGCTTAAGGGATCCTCCCATCTCAGCCTCTCAAGTAGCTGGGATTACAGGTGAGACCTGCCACATCCAGCCAAACTATTTTAAATCATTCCTGACATACCATGTGAAAAACATATTTCAAATAATATAATTTCATAAAAATCCAAGGGTTTTTGCCTATCCCACAGCTAACCAAACCACTATGATATAACAACTCATCCAGAGGTGTCCAATGGAGAGAATACAGTCATGGGTTCTTAGTTTCTCTGAGATGAGTTCTTAGTATACTCTTTTCTGTGTATCACTACAGACAGAAACTAAAAACCATGGCTTTAGGCTGCTGAAAGCCTAAACAGAACAACAAAAACAAACTACAAAATAAGGTGAGTTAGACAAGCTTGCTAGAGGCAGAATTCTTTTGTGCCAGGTTAGTGTTAGGAAAGGTGCTGCAAGTTGAAATAAAATATATTAAACCTGATTTTCTCATAGACCTGACATAATGGGAGTGATAAAGCTGAGAATCTAGTGTTAACCCCTAGAAATGGCCACTCACATATGGGAGCTACTACAGATTTCTACCCATGAACACTGCAGAGCAATGTCTTTCACCCGGCTTCCTTTGCAGTAGTGCCTCAAGGGCTGGTAGGCCACTGGGGAAAGGGCAGGAGGGAGGGCCCTTGGCTCTTCCACTGCTAATTTCTACCAGCCCAATTATGCTTTCCGTATTGTCTTGTTTTATATACTAAAGATTCTGCATAACATTTAATGTCAAGAAAAAAGTTTTTGCTGTTAAGAAGTTTGAAAACCAATTACTACAGAATATAAAGCTTTAAAAAGGATATGTAGGCTGGGTATGGTGGCTCACACCTGTAGTCCCAGCACTTTGGGAGGCCAAGGCGGGTGGATCACCTGCTTGAGCTCAGGAGTTCAAGACCAGCCTGGACAACATGGTGAAACCCTGTCTCCATTTTTATAATATTTTAATAAATAAGAAAAGGATATATAAACCAATTGGCCAAGGCAACATAGTATCCAATAACATGGTATTTTTTTTTTTGTATGATGCAGTAACAGACTAATGTATAATGCTCTAAATTTTGTTTATAATTATTTCTTTCTTTTTTTTTT
>NW_016109061.1:0-1075 GCF_001604975.1 Cebus imitator | reverse complement strand
ATAATGTAAACACCATATTGGCCCACACCACAAAAATCCATGAGAAAAGTTCAAATTTGAACACTGTATGTGCATTATTTTCAAATCCGTGTTTGTGAGTTTATACTGTATCTGCTGGTACCAACACATGACAACAAAACACACTCTTCCACATGCATACACATATAAGTGATTGCTAAACATTAAGCATGGCTTGATTCCCTGACTCTAGCTCAAAAAAGAAAAAAACGTTACATTACATCACAACTGTCTTACGGACGTTCACAGAAGCCATTAAATGAATGTGAGTAGTAGCTGAGGAATGATGAAAAAGTGATGGTAATGATATGGTGCAAGTGGATGGAAAAAGAATGTAGGTATAATGCTGACATTTGCAAATGCATGGAAAGTCTTATTCTGTGGGCCTTATCTGAATTTTAAACTGATACCAAGAACAAAGAAAATATATAGTAGCACAAGTCCATTGACACCTGGAAGGTCAGGCCTAGAAAGCTTACCTTCAAAGTGCAAATTTTAACACTGGAATGTTTTTAGCAGGGACTTAAGGACAATCCTCTTTTTCTTGTTGAAAAGACCAAAGGTGTTCAGGAAGTATTTATTCCTGGGTAAAATTATCTCAGTTTCTTGGTAAAACAAAAATATTTAGTCACAATGACCACCCACTCATTCACATACACAGAACCATTCTTAGGGGTGTCTGCAGGGAGAAAAAGCCCTTATCTAGGTAACACGTAATGGAACTCTTATTTATAATCTAAGTTCTTTGAATGCACTACTTTAAATACCAACATGCACCTCTCTTATCCCCTCCCTCTCCACCTGTCTACCCCAGACACCCCCAATGAACCTAGGCAATCTAATGTCTTTGTGTTTTCTGAGCCTCATGAGTAAGGCTGCTGAGTACCACCTCCACTGGATCAAAATTAACACCTGGTGCACTTCCTAAAGCAGCTTTTTTCTTCTCCACAACTGCCCGCTCAGTCAGACTGCTCTCAGGATATAATACCTAACATTTGTAAAATAGTATGCATGATGTAATTGCTTATTAAATGAGATAGGCCCAGAGCCCAGTGCA
>NW_016109060.1:4251-7044 GCF_001604975.1 Cebus imitator | reverse complement strand
TGAGACAGAGTCTTGTTCCATCACCAGGCGCCAGGCTGGAGTGCAGTGGCATGATCTTGGCTCACTGCAACCTCTGCCTCCTGGGTTACAGCAATTCTGCCTCAGCCTCCTGAGTAGCTGGGACGACAGGCACGCGCCACCACACCCAGCTAAATTTTGTATTTTTAGTACAGACGGGGTTTCACCATGTTGGCCAGGATGGTCTCGATCTCTTGACCTTGTGATCCACCCGCCTCAGCCTCCCAGAGTACTGGGATTATAGGCATGAGCCACTGTGCCCAGCTAGAAACCTTTTTAAGCCAGGCCAGTTCATTATTTGTTTTGTTTTGAGACGGAGTTTTGCTCTCGTTGCCCAGACTGGAGTACAGTGGCTCGATCTTGGCTCACCACAACCTCCTCCTCCCAGGTTCAAACGGATTCTACTACCTCAGCCTCCCACGTAGCTGTGATTACAGGCATGTGCCATTATGCCCAGCTAATTTTTTGCATTTTTAGCAGAGACAGGGTTTCTCTATGTTGGTCAGGCTGGTCTCAAATTCTCGACCTCAGGTGATCCACCCACCTCGACCTCCCAAAGTTTTGGGATTACAGGTGTGAGCCACCGTGGCAGCCTAGAAAACAAATATTAAAGGACCAAAAATGTTTTAAACAAAAAGGCATAAAAATTGTCCTTGTCAGTTTATTCAGTCTTATGTAATTAATTCTTGTCCTGCGTAGTGTTGGGTTAGCAGTTTCATGAACCCATCAGTTTCCTTAGAGTTCGGGAAATTCTTACCCACTCCAATGGCTTAATCTAATAGTTATCAGAAATCTATACTTGTCAGAGTCCTTTTCATGAATCTCCTTCAAGATGAAACATTTTAGGATTATAGTTGTTTGCAAAAGCTTTCAGGAAAGTAAAAGAGTAAAATAGCTAACTTTCTGAGGATAACAAGACTTAAAATGGCCAGGTTAAAAAACTTGTCTGGGTGTGGTGGCTCACGCCTGTAATCCCAGCTACTCGGGAGGCTGAGGCAGGAGAATTACTTGAACCTGGGAGGCAGAGGCTGTGGAACCCCCGAGGGCGCACCATTGCATTCCAGCCTGGGCAACCCAGCAAGACTCCATCTCAAAAAAAAAAAAAAAAAAATCTTATGTGAATTTATTATAATGTAATTGACAGAAATTCCATTATTTATGTGACATGCAACATTTTAACATAATCAGANAAAAAAAAAAAAAAAAAAGAAGTCAGGAATCAAGTTCCTCCAGCACTGGTGGAGGAGAGAAGACATGAACATAGGCTAAGGGTCTACAGGATATTCCCCTCTTTCCTACTCACCCTCAACCTCCCATCTGTACTTCAGAGCCTCTCAGTAATCCAGATAACTCCCTTAGGTGAGGTTGGGAGAAGCTTCATTCATGGCACATAATAGGTGCTTCCTACTCCACATAGTAGGTGGAATGGAATTGAATGCAGGCCATAAAGATGATGGGAGGGAAGGGGCTTTCTGTGAACTTAGTCCAGGAACAGGGAGACTGTGGGTGGGTACCGCCCCAGTAGCAAGAGCCAGGAGCTGATGAAGGCCCTGCCCTATTGGGTGAGCCTACTGTCGAAACCTGGCAGCCACTCGGGTTCCTCCCTGCCCCACCCCCACACCCAACCTGCTCAATCAGCCTCCCCATAAACTCCCTGGAATTGGCTCTGCCTATTTCCAGTCCTCCTCTAGGACATTATTCTTTCCAGCCCAGAAGGCTGAATTATAAATAAAATTCTTGCAGTCCTGCCCTCTTACAGACTGTTGCACAAATCCCACTGAAGTGCAATTTCTGAAACCAAAATGATGATGATCCTGCTCTCTGCTTAAATATCTTCTACAGGCCGGGCGCAGTGGCTCACTCCTGTAATCCCAGCACTTTGGGAGGCCAAGGCGGGCGGATCACTTGAGGTCAGGAGTTCTAGGCCAGCCTGGCCAACATTGTGAAACTTCATCTCTACTAAAAATACAAAAATTAGCCAGGCGTGGTGGCACTCTGTGTGGCAGTAAAATCTTGCCAGGCATGGTGGCACATGCCTGTAATCCCAGTACTTTGGGAGGCTGAGGCGGGTGGATCATGAGGTCAGGAGTTCAAGACCAGCCTGGGCAACGCAGTGAAACCCTGTCTCTACTAAAATACAAAAAAATAGCTGGGCATGGTGGTGTGTGCTTATAATCCCAGCTACTTGGGAGGCTGAGGCAAGAGAATCACCTGGACCTGGGAGGCAGAGGCAGAGTGCAGTGAGCTGAAATTGTGCCACTGCACTCTAGCCTGGGCGACAGACTGAGACTCCATCTCCAAAAAAAAAAAAAAAACCACCACCAAATTCTTTAAAATGACACATAATGCCCGAGACCTCCGACCTCCCTGTCTCTACTTTCCTGTCCAGCTGCGTCTCTTACCCACCATCCTCACCATCACTGTATGCACTGGTCAGACTGAACTGTCCACTCCTGGCAAATGCCACGTTCTCTCCGTCATCCAGGGCTTTGTATATGTGTATGACCCCTCAAGGTGGAAATGAGCATTGGTACACACACTTCTTGTTTCCCTCTGCTTAATGTGGTCAATTTCCAGTTGTCCTTCAAGCCTCATACTATACTTCCCTTCTACTGGAAAGCCTCCATTCACCTCTCCATCTTTGCATCCAAGATTGGCCTGGGTACCCACCTGCCTCAGGCTCTCACAGCTCAAGTTCAGCGATTCTCTTGCCTCAGCCTCCCAATTACAGGCTTGAGCCACCATGCCCTATGGACTAGAAATTTTTTTTTTTTT
>NW_016109060.1:0-1126 GCF_001604975.1 Cebus imitator | reverse complement strand
AAGACAGTATCTTTTGGTTGCCAGCTTCCAAATAGTTTCTCCTCCTTTTTTAGACAGAAAAACCAAACTTCTTAACAAAGATCCTGAAGTGTTGAGTTTACTAATTTAGTTAGGAACTTTCCAATTTAGTTTTTGCTTTTAACCAGGCTATTGATTTCAGGGTGGAGCCCAAGCTGACAAATAGGGCAGACGAAGCATTTTCTTTTTTAATTTTTTTTATAAGCAATATGACTTTATTTAGTTACTGGAAACAAAACCCCCCAAATAATGCCTGAACACAAAGGTACATAAAAATGGCCCAAAATAGTTTAAAATAGATTTAAACATCATATGTAGTTTCTTCTTTATAACATGAGTGCTTTCATCTGGACACTAGATTACAAAGCATCTCTGATCGTGTTAAGGCAGATGATCAATCTGTGGTTGCATCTGTAACGCCTCCTGGGAAAATGATCCTGTTGGAGTTGGGGGCTCTTCCCAGTTGTTTGGTCAGTTGGCCCAGGAAGGGGCAGTCCCAGAGCTGGGGGGTGGGGAGCCAGGTGCCACCTGTCTTGTCACTGCTCATTCTGCTCGCCCTCTGTGACTGCCGACAGGGAGCCCTGGCCTTTGTTGATATCACTGATGCAAACCCATTGCCTGTCAACTGACTTCTTCCACAGGGTCACCTTATTGTCTCCACCAGAGATGGCCAGGATGTTGGCTGTGATGGACCAGCTCACATGCCACACCATATCATTGAACTTGTGCAGCAATTTGGGGGACCACGTATTGCCTGAGGCATCATCACACGTCCAAATGAACACATGGCTGTCCTGGGAGCAGCTGGTGATGGTGCTGGTGGGCAGACCGATGTAGGGGGCCCAGGCCACGTCTCGAACCCAGTCACTGTGCGCTTCCAGCTTCTGCTCCTCCTTTCACTGGCCGTCCTCCTGCTCCTTCTGTTGTAGCCAAGGGAGTTAGAAGGAAAGCGCCATGCTCTGAGTTCCAAATTAAGAGTCCTTTATGGCCGGGCGTGGTGGCTCAAGCCTGTAATCCCAGCACTTTGGGAGGCCGAGGCGGGTGGATCACGAGGTCAAGAGATCGAGACCATCCTGGTCAACATGGTGAAACCCCGTCTCTACTAAAA
>NW_016109059.1:4686-5836 GCF_001604975.1 Cebus imitator | reverse complement strand
GATAGAGTGTCACTCTGTCAACCAGGCTGGAGTACAGCGGTGTGATCTTGGCTCACTGCAACCTCCGCCTCCTGGGTTCAAAGGATTCTCCTGGCTCAGCCTACTGAGCAGCTGAGACTAACAGGTGCTCACCACCACACCCGGCTCATTTTTTTTTTTTTATTTTTAAGAGATGGGGTCTCACCATGCTGCCCAGGCTAGTCTCAAATTCCTGGGCTCATGTAATCCTTTTGCCTCAGGCTCCGAAAGTGCTGGGATTACAGGCATGACCCACCATGCCTGGCCTTTTTTGACACTATTGAAAAGACCATCCTTTCTCCCTAAAGTTGCTTTTGTCTGAAGTTAGTTGGGCCATATTTGTGTGGGTCCATCCTGAACTCTCTGTTCTCTAACATTGATGTGTGGCTCTGTCCTTTTGCCAAAACCACATTTCTTTTTCTTTTTAAATAGAGATGGGGGCTGGGCACAGTGGCTCACGCCTATAATCCCAGCACTTTGGGAGGCTGAGGCAGGTGGATCACTTGAGGTCACGAGTTCGAAATCAGCCTGGCCAACATGGTGAAACCCTATCTCTACTAAAAATACAAAAAAATTAGCCGGGTGTGGTGGCAGGCCCCTGTAATCCCAGCTACTTGGGATCCTGAGGCAGGAGAATCTCTTAAACTCGGAGGTGGAGGTTGCAGTGAGCTGAGATCGCTCCACTGCACTTCAGCCTGGATGACAGAGTGAAACTCTGTTTGAAAACAAAAGAAAAAAACAAAAAAGTAGAGGTGGTGCCTCGCTATGTTGCCCAGGCTGGTTTCAAACTCCTGGGCTCAAGTGATTCTCCCAACCTCAGCCTTCCACAGTGCTGGTGTTACAGGCATGAGCCACCACGCCCACTCATTTCTTTATTGCTGTAGCATTATGGTAAGACTTGAAATCAGGCCATGTGAGTCCTCTTTGTTCTTGTTTCTCAAAATTCTTTTGTCTAGTCTAGTTCCTTTGCCTCCACATACATATTTTAGAATCAGCTTGTTGATTTCATAGAAAAGATCATTGGGTATCAGTACGTGAAAAGCTGCGTTATTTGTTTTTTTTTTTTTGAGACGGAGTTTCACTCATGTTACCCAGGCTGGAGTGCAATGGCGCGATCTCGGCTCAGCGCAAC
>NW_016109059.1:0-1186 GCF_001604975.1 Cebus imitator | reverse complement strand
AAAAAAAAAAAAAAAACCATAGCCAGGCCCATGGCTTATACCTGTAATCCCAGCACTTTGGGAGGCCGAAGTAGGCAGATAACAAGGTCAAGAGATCGAAACCATCCTGGCCAACATGGTGAAACCCCGTCTCTACTAAAATACATAGAATTAGCTGGGCATGGTGGTACGCACCTGTAGTCCCAGCTACTTGGGAGGCTGAGGCAGGGGAATTACTTGAACCCGGGAGGTGGAGGTTGCAGTGAGCCGAGATCAAACCACTGTACTCCAGCCAGGCAACAGAGTGAGAGACTTTGTCTCAAAAAATAAAATAAAATAAAAATAAAATAAGTTCTTGTAGTTGCAGCTATTTGGGGGGCTGAGGTAGGAGGATGGCTTCAACCTAGGAGTTGGTGGCCACAGTGAGCTATGATTGCATCATTGCACTCCAGCCTGGATGACGGAGTGAGATCCTGTCTGAACAAAAAGTGCAAATAGACCAGAAAAGTACCAGCTATTGGGCAGTGCTGTGTGCGGAAGGAAAACGGGGCAACACGAGGAGGAGACAGCGTCAGAAGGGGACAGGCCTCTCTGAGGAGGTGACATCTGAGTTGAGTCCTCGGTGATCAGTGGTAGCCAGGATTGTGGAAATACTTGGAGGAGATGAGATGGTTATTCCAAGCAGGGGGCCAGCATGTGCAAAGGCCCTGTGACAGAAATGTCTGGCCTCCTTGCTGTTTCTTTTTTATTTTTTGAGACAGAGTCTCACTCTGTCACCCAGGCTGGAGTGCAGTGGTGCGATCTCGGCTTACCGCAACCTCCCTCTCCCAGGTTTAAATGATTCTCGTGCCTCAGCCTCCTAAGTAGCTAAGAGTACAAGTACATGCCACCACAGCCTGCTAATTTTTCTGTATTTTTAGTAGAGACGGGATTTCACCATGTTAGTCAAGCTGGTCTTGAACTCCTGACCTCAGGTGATCTACCCGCTTCAACCTTCCAAAGTGCTGGGATTACAGGTGTGAGCCATCTCGCCCAGCCTTTTTGTTGTTTCTTGACCACCAATGTGGCTAGAGAGAGGGAGTGAGGAGGTAGTAGGGGAGGGGGCACAGAGGTGACAGGGCCATGGGGAACACTTGGGATCTCTCAAAGATTATGAGCAGAGAAGGGTCATGCTCTTAGATTGTATTTTCTTTTTTTTTTTTTTTTT
>NW_016109058.1:0-5852 GCF_001604975.1 Cebus imitator | reverse complement strand
GTCAGTCATCCGGACCTCACTCACCCAGGTCCTGTCAGTCATCCGGACCTCACTCACCCAGGTCCTGTCAGTCATGTGGACCTCACTCACCCAGGTCCTGTCAGTCATCCGGACCGCACTCAGGCAGGTCCTGTCAGCCATCCGGACCGCACTCAGGCAGGTCCTGTCAGCCATCCGGACCGCACTCACGCAGGTCCTGTCAGCCATCCGGACCGCACTCACGCAGGTCCTGTCAGTCATCCGGACCTCACTCACCGAGGACCTGTCAGTCATCCGGACCTCACTCACCCAGGACCTGTCAGTCATCCGGACCTCACTCACGCAGGTCCTGTCAGTCATCCGGACCTCACTCACCCAGGACGGACGCACCTGGCTGAACTGCCCTCCGCCTGGCTCAGGGCTGGGGCCTCCTGGCCCTGCCTTCACTTCCCCTCTGTGGCAGAAGCACGTCGCAGGGTGCTCTTGGGGCACCTACTGGCCTCAGGACCTCAGTTCCCACACCGACTCATGGGGCTCATGATTTTGTTTCCAACACAGCCATCTCCCAGGTCCCACTCAGCTCCACCCGTGAAGAAGACGGGCCTGCAGGCGGCGCTCCTGGAGACGCTCGTGGACCTGGTGGACAGGAGCTGGGGCGGCTGCAGGTCTCTGCATAGCAACGAGGCATTCCTTGGTGAGTCAGGGTAGCTGCGGGCTCTTGCCCTCCAGGCGACATCTGTGTGGGATCCTGGGTCCTCTGCATGTGGTGACCTGGGAGCCATCCTAGCCCTTCCCACGTGCGTGTGGTGGTCCTGCACCGGGGCCTTCCTGGCAGTCTGCCTCTCACAGTCACCATGGCTCTTGGCACCACGTGGGCCTGGGCCTGTGGGTTTCCCACATGCTCTGGGTGTTGGGGGGCCTGTCACCTTGTTTTGCTCAAAATGCCGTCCAAATGCATTTGGTTCTGATGGTGATGGTCATGTGGGGTTTGGAGTTTGGAAGCTGCTGCGTCTCTCCCTGACCCATGCATGTAGCCTGTGCTGGGCCTGCCTTGCTGAGCTTCTGCCTGGCGTGGGGCCCAGGAGGGCGGTCCCTCCGCAGACAGGACTCAGGTCTGTTTGATTCTTCCGGGTGACCTGTGTGGGAGCATGCGGGGGTCTCCCTCATCTGGGGTCACACTTGGATACCAGGAGGTGCCGTGTCCCCGGTGGCACCTTCTTTTTGTCCTGCAGCCTGGGACGTGGCTGTGTGTGTCCCTCAGGAGCCGGGCCTCACGAGCCTGTTCCTCCTGGCAGGCCCTGGGTGTGGCTCTGAGCTGTCTGAGCGCCTCTCAAAGTGTTGTGGCCCCTCAGGTCCTAGAAAGAGGATGCCCTGCAGTTGCAGCCCATCTGGACCCCAGCCCTGTAGACCCCTCCCCTCTCCCTCCGCTGGTGTCCGTGCAGCCCATCCAGACCCCAGCCCCCAGACCTCACCACTCCCTGGGCTGGTGTCCTGCGGGAGCCTCCTGAGCTTGCTGTGGTGGGTGGCAGTGGCACTGTCCCCGGCTCAGGCCGCTGTCCCAGTGTGGAGTTGCCGGCTGTTGTCTGTGTGGTGGTTTCCACACCAGGGCAGTCGGTGCTTGTGGAAACCATAGTGAGTTGCGCCTGTGCCATTGAAACCTTGAGACGTGGCGGACCGTTGCAGCCTTTTTTTGGGGGTCACCTGTTCTCTTTCTTCAGTTCCTACCCTGCCTGTGTGGACGCGCAGAGCCTGAGGGGTTTGATGGTGCCCCCTCCCTGCCTGCTGTCTTTTTAAGGCTTCCTCTGTGTGATTCAAGACACACTGAGCCGGTTTTGTTTATGTTCCCCCTTTAAGCCTCAGTGCTAACGTAACATTTGATTTTCGCTCCTAGCTCAGGCAAGACACATTTTGTCTTCTGTTGAAGAACTCACCATAGCCCAGGATGGCTCCACGATGGTGGGTGAAGACGCCGGCTCCCCGGCTCTGGAGAGCAAATCCCTGCAAAGCCGCCTTGCAGAGCAGCGGCAGCAGCACGCCCGGGAGATGAGCGAGGTGACGGCGGAGCTGCACCGCGCACGCAAGGAGCTGGTGAGCCCGCCCTGGCAGGGCTTCTGCGTCCACGTGTGGGGGAGATGGGCTTTGACTTCCAGAAGTAGGGCTGCTCCTTGATGCCACACTGCCCCAGCCACCATCTCTGCAGCGCCTTGTCCCCCTCCCTGCCCGGGACCTGGCCGCCCCCAGGATCACCGCCCGCCCTGTTTCACAGCAGGCCAGAGCACTTTGGAGACAGCAGCAGTGCTGGCCACCTTCCTTCCTTGGAGGGGCTGGGCTGGGGAGGTGGGCAGGGGTGACGCCAGCGGGAGACGGTCTTTCAGCCCCTGTCCTCTGGCCCAGGCTCCCCAGTCCCCTGCTGAGAGGCTCCAGTGCCCCAGGCCATCGAAGGCTCCCTGTTGCTACCCCACCTATGCCAGCTGAGCAGCCCCCTCCCCCGGTCCCGAGGGAGCCTCCGACACTGGGCGGTGCCGGGCGCTGTGGGAGCCAGGCCTGGACCTGACTTTATCTTACTGGCCCGCCTCACAGGGCCTCGAATTGGAGACACCTGAGCCTACTCTCCTTTTACGAAGGAGGTGACGGCCACTGTCCCACAGGGAGGTGGGGCTACAGGGCAAGTTACCCCAAAACCAGCAGCTGAAAACCCGCCTCCATCAGCTTGGATTAATGTGGATCGGGCCTCAGGCTCAGTTCAGTCAGGTGTGCCCGTCTCCGCCTCCACTGAGGCCTCATGGGCAGGACCCTCCCAGGCCCCCTCCAGGCTGCACGGGCCTCCCCAGGGGCTGCTGGAGTCCTCAGGACATGGAGGTGGTGGTCAGAGAGCCATGTCCAGACAGAAGCCGCCCTCCGGGAGTCCTGGTGAAGGCAGGGCCCCGAGAGGGTGTGCACACCCAGGGGGCCGCGTCAGCATCTGTAAAATGGGAGTGAAGGCACTGTGGGACGGCTGAGAAAAAAGCCACCTCTGAACTTGCCTGGCAGGTAGATGCTGTCTATTTTATGAGAACCTACATCTCAGAGAGCCCACACAACACTTCCTCTTTAGAGAAGAAAAAGGACAGATGGCGAAACAGCACAGGCAGCGTCTGCATTTAAACACATGTGGCCCCTGCCCCATCCCGTCCGGAAGCCTCTGTTTAAACACATGTGCCCCACCCCATCTAACAGTCTCCCTTTAAACATATGTGGCCTTCATCTGGAAGCCTTTGCATTTAAACACGTGGCTCCCTGTTCAGAACCCTGCACTGAAACACACATGACCCCCATCCCCCGTTTGGAAGCCTCTGCATTTAAACACACGTGGCCCTGTCTGGAAAGTGAGCTGGACGCCATCACTGCTGATGTCTTTTCTGTGGGACGCAGCCGGGCACACCCCCTGCCCTTCTGAGCCTGGGACCACACAGCTGACAGACGGAGCCCGAGAGGAGCCGAGCACCAGGGCCGCCTGGGGTGGGAGTCACGTACAGCTGTGGCCACCATGGCAGCCTTCTTTTTCACCCTGTGCTGTTTGCCCAACCCTGTCCCTCGGGGCAACCCTGGGCCACGGGACAGAGCAGCCCCGGTTCCCTGGTGAATGATCCGGAAGAGTCACCATGGGCAGGAACCCCGCAGAGAGAGCAGCCGGCAGGCTGGTGGGCGCTGCCTTCCAGGGAGGTGCATCTGTCATTCCAGAAACACCCAAGTTTACTCTGCAACACGGTATGCTCACCCCTCGGTCACGTGAACCGTGCTTCCTGTGGAAGCTGCAGTCGTGTGTCCTGGGGTGCAGTTGGCCCCACTCCCAGCCGCTGTGCCAGGCACGGCCTCTGAGGCAGATGTGCTGTGTCCAGCCTGGGTGCAGCTGGTCCTCTGTTCCCCGTACCTGCCGTGGCCTCAGCTTCAAAATTAACAATCAGTCACGTGCCTGTCATCCCAGCTATTTTGGTAGGTGGAGGCAGAGGCTTAGGAGCTGGGGGCTGCAGTGAGCTGTGATTGTGCCACAGCTCTCCAGGCTGGACGACAGAGTGAGAACTTAAGTTCAACAAAAGAGAGCTGGGAGCCCACAGCCCCACCTTGCAGAGCTCATCGCGTCCTTGGGAGGCCACACCATGAGACGGGCGCTGCCAGGAGCTTTCAGAATGGCCCAGAGCGCCGCGAGGAGGGTGGGTGGTGCAGGTTGGCACCACCGCAGCAGACGCCTTGGGGACGAGGCTGCAAGATGAAGAATTGTGAAGATAAACCTGAGGGGAAGAGTCTTGGACCCAGCGATGAGCCCTCACCACGGGTGTTGGAGTCTCAGACCCAGCGATGAGCCCTCACCGCGGGTGTTGGAGTCTCGGACCCAGTGATGAGCCCTCACCGCGGGTGCTGGAGTCTCGGACCCAGTGATGAGCCCTCACCGCGGGTGTTGGAGTCTGGGACCCAGCGATGAGCCCTCACCACGGGTGTTGGAGTCTCGGACCCAGCAATGAGCCCTCACCACGGGTGTTGGGAGCCTGGTGGATGTCTGCATGCCAAGGGGGCCATTGGCGGGTGGGCTCTGCGAGCAGAGATACCCCGAGCACGAGGGCTGTACTGCACATTCGCCAGTGCTCCCTCCCTTGGGGGCAGCAAGGTGGGGCCCGCTCAGCACCCCCGGCCCCGGGATATGCCTGCTGGTGCCTGAGAAAGCAGCAGGCAGGTGAGACTGGATCCCTGGGGTCCCTGGCTGCAGCTGCTGGCGGCTTGGATGGCTCATGCCTCAATAAGCACCTGGGGCCGGGGAGGGACAGCTGCCATGTGGCTGCGGCATGGCCCTGTCCTCTCCTTGATGACAGCTTGTCCTGTGCTCGATGTGTTCTCCGTACTTCGAGGATATGAGAGCCAGAGCAGAAGGGAGTTCCTGCAGGCCCCCCATGCCTCATATTGGCACCAAGGCCGGGGACCTGCAGTGTCCGTGAGGGCGTCTTGGGAGGCCCCAGCCACCACCAGCTGCCCTCTCCGGCATCTGGCCTGCAGGTCCCGCGGGAGCACATGCCTCTTGGGAGACGCAAGAGTGGGGATCTCTCGGGGCCAGACGCCCCTTTCTGTACCCTCCTGTCTTTCTGCCCCTACCCTGAGGGTGCAGGAGGTATGGGGAGACTCAGAAGTGGGGCTCTCACAGGATGGGGTGCCCCTTTCCGTCCCCCCTCTCTTCCCACCCCTTCCCAAGGGTGCTGTGGGGCTGGGCAGGGCTCGGGGCTCAGAGGAGGGAGCTTTGCCAGAAACGGACTCGTTGCCTTCACATTGTGACTACGTGAAAGGAACCCTCTGGGATTTTCAAAAGGTTTCAGTTCTGTTTTCTTTATGCATTTTACTGAATTTGACTTGTGCATTTTCTGTATTTTCTGTGTCCCCAGAATGATTTGAGACAACATTTAGATACATCTTTAGAAGAGAATAGTGGCTTAAAATCGCTTTTGTTCAGTATGAAAAAGGAGGTGAAAAATGCAGACGCTGCAGCTACATTAAATTTGCAGATCACTGGTAAGTTTGTTTGGTAGGACAGCGTAAAATGTCAGTGTTTGGGTGTGCCTGGTAGACCTGTTTAAATTCTCACTGAGGGAGGGAGCAGCCGCAGACGCAGTTGGTAAGTGCAGCGCCGAGCCCCTGCCTCACGGCTGGCGTGGAGGCTGCCTCCGCCGGAGTTTGTGCCACAGACACGTGTCGGGGAGGTCTTGGCGTGGATGTGGCGTGGTAACCTGTGTGGACGGTGAAGGTGGCTTCATTATATGCTGTGGGAATGTCACTCCGGCTCCTGTCAGCCTGTGTGGACAGTGAAGGTGACTGTTAGATGCTGTGGGAGCGTCACTGTGGCTCATGTGGGC
>NW_016109057.1:4327-5856 GCF_001604975.1 Cebus imitator | reverse complement strand
TTGAGACGGAGTCTTGCTCTGTCACCCAGACTGGAGTGCAGTTGTGCAATCTCAGCTCACTGCAACCTCCATCTCCTGGTTTCAAGCAATTCTTCTGTCTCAGCCTCCAGAGTAGCTGGGACTAGGGGCACACGCTGCCATGCCCGGCTAATTTTTTGTATTTTAGTAGAGATGGGGTTTCACCATGTTGCTCAGGCTGGTGGCGAACTCCTAACCTCAGGCAATCACCCCGCTTCAGCCTCCCAAAGTGGTGGGATTACAGGTGTAAGCCACCACGCCCGGCCTTACTTCTTAAGACAGGGTCTCACTCCACCACCCAGACCGGAGTGTGGTGGTGCAACTACAGCTCACTGCATTCTTGACTTTTGGGCTCAGACGGTCCTTCTACCTCAGCCTGCCAAGTAGCTTGGACTACAGGCATGTGTCACCACACCTAGGCTAATTTTTGTAATTTTTTGTAGAGATAGGGTTTTGCCATATTGCCCAGGCTGGTCTTGAACTTCTGGGTTCAAGTGATCCACCTGCTTCGGCCTCCCAAAGTGCTGAAATTACAGGCATGAGCCACCACATACAGCCAATAATTTCTTGGTATCATAAAATATCCCGTTGGTATTCAAAATTTTCCCCAACTATCTTTTGATTACCTTTAAAAAATTACTTTTGTTTTTACAGTTGGCTTGTTCAAATTGGAATTCAAACAAGATGGACATACTGAATTTAGTGGATATGAACCTGAAACCTCTTTTAATCTATAAGATGCCCTTCCTTTTCTTTCTTTCTTACAATTAATTTGCTGAAAACCTGGCAGAATTTTCCATTTTCTAGATTTTGTTGATTATATTCCTGTGGTGTCACTTATTGTTGTCCCGTGTATTTCTAATAAACTAATTGTTAGATACAGAGGTTTGATCAAATTCAGGTTCTTTTTTTAGGCAAGAGTATCTCATAAGTACTGTGGTACACGGCACTTCGCATCAGGAGGTATGTAAGCCAGTTTTCTCTCTTCTTGTGATATTAAGATTGATTGGCATTATAAAGTTGTTCAGCCTTTCATCTGATGGTATTAGTAACCATGATGATTACTGATCTATCATGTCATTGATTTTTTTAAGCTGTAAAAACTTGATTCCACTGTTCAAAGTCTGTAATCCAACCAGAAGGTAGATCCTGCAAGAAATGTTGGACCAGAGTAAGAACAGAAGTGGGCTGTGTAAATCATCATACCTAACTCTTGAAAAGTTTCCAAAAATGGCCAGGCCCAGTGACTCATACCTATAATCCCAGCAATTTGGGAGGCTGAGGCAGTAGGATCACTTGAGACCCAGAGATCGGGACCAGCTTGGGCAACATAGGGAGACCTTGTCTCTACAAATAACTAAAAAAGAAAAGTTTCCAAAAATGACAGGCTCTCTTTATGCTCATTCTTCTACCTCTCTTAATCCAAGGACTTTGGGTGACCAAGGCTGGCTGATCACTTGATATCAGGAGTTTGAGACCAGCCTAGGCAACATGGTGAAACCCTGTCTGTA
>NW_016109057.1:0-1182 GCF_001604975.1 Cebus imitator | reverse complement strand
ACTAGAATTAATTTACTGCAATACCAGGAACATCCAAAGGAAAGCTCTTTGGATTAAGAAAATATTTCAGCCCAGAAAAAACCACATGCTATTTCAGAGACAGGCTGTGGAAGAGAGAAAGACTCAAGCCAATTAGAGTTTTTCTAAATGAGTAGAGACCCCAAATTCCTGACTGCCCCAGCAAAACAGCTAGATCGGTTAACACAGGAAAGCATCAAAAGGGACTGTTAAATCTGAGAGTCTGAGGAGCATGTCCTAAGGGACAGGAGAATGGGAGAACATCAATAAGGAAATAAAAGACTTTAACGATACCGTAAACCAACAAAGCCTAACTGACATCAGTAGAACATTCACCAACTAAAGCAAAATATATATTGTTTTCAAGGGCACAAGAGAAATTCGCCAGGATAGACCATATGTTATACCATAAAACAAGCCTCAATAAGCTTCAAAGAATTAAAATCATACAAAATATATTCTGTAACCTCAAGAGACTCAAATGAGCAATCAATAAAAGAACAAAATTTAAGAAAGTCACAAATTTATGAAAAATAACACACTCCTAAATAATCAATGGATCAAATACATCACAAGGGAAATTGTATATCATTTTAAAATAAATGAAAATTAGGCTGGGCACAGTGGCTCATACCTGTAATCCCAACATTTTGGAAGGCCAAGGCAGGTGGATCGCTTGAGGTCAGGAGTTTGAGACCAGCCTGGCCAACACAGCGACGCCCTGTCTCTACTAAAAATACAAAAAGATTAGCCAGGTATGGTGGCGGGTGCCTATAATCCCAGCTGCTCAGGAGGCTGAGGTAGGAGAATTGCTTGAACCCGGGAGGTGGAGGTTGCAGTGAACCGAGCGCACCACTGCACTCCAGCCTGGGTGACAGAAGGAGACTCCGTCTCAAAATAAATAAATGTATAAAACTAAATCAAACACAACATACAACAATTTATGGGATGCCACTAAAGTAATTAGAAGGAAATTTACAGCTGTTAACATGTATATTAAGAAAAAATGATCCCAAATCAATCACCTTAAGAATGATTCCAAGGCCAGGCGCGGTGGCTCAAGCCTGTAATCCCAGCACTTTGGGAGGCGGAGGCGGGTGGATCACGAGGTCAAGAGATCGAGACCATCCTGGTCAACATGGTGAAACCCCGTCTCTACTAAAA
>NW_016109056.1:3415-5861 GCF_001604975.1 Cebus imitator | reverse complement strand
CTCTGTCACCCAGGCTGGAGTGCAGTGGTTCCTTCTTGGCCCACTGCAACCTCTTCTTCCTGGGTTCAAGCGATTTTCCTGCCTCAGCCTCCCAAGTAGCTGGGATCACAGGTGCACACCACCATGCCCAACTAATTTTTGTAATTTTAGAAGATGAGGTTTCACCATGTTGGTAAGGCTGGTCTCAAACTCTTAACCTCAGGTGATCCACCCATCTTGGCCTCCCAAAGTGCTGGGATTACAGGTATGAGCCACCACGCCTGGCAGCATGTATTACTTTTGAATCATAATTTTTTAAAAACCATAAAAAGCAATTTGGTAATATCAAACTTACAGTGCATTACTCTTTTTTCTTTCTTTATTGTGGAGAAACATACGTAACAGAAAAGTGACAATCTTTTAAGCTTCTTTTAAGTATACAGTTTAGTGGCACTAAGTACATTTGCACCATGATGCAACCATCAACACGTCTCTAGAATTTTTTCCATCATCCCAAACTGAAACTCAGTATTACACGTGCACTTTAACCTAGTATTTCCACTCCTAAGAATGTACACTACAGATACACTCCCGAAAGCTTGCCAAGGGACCCACACAGCACTGTGTATACAAACTAATAGCTGAAATGTAATTTAAGGATTCATACATAGGCCAGGTGCGGTGGTTCACACCTGTAATCCCAGTACTTTGGGAGGCTGAGGCAGGGGGATCCCCTGAGGTCGGGAGTTTGAGACCAGGCTTGCCAACATGGTTAAACCTCATCTCTACTAAAAATACAAAAATTAGCCAGGCATGGTTGTGCACACCTGTAATCCCAGCTACTCGGGAGGCTGAGGCAGGAGAATTGCTTAAACCCAGGAAGTGGAGGTTGCAGTGAGCCGAGATCATGCCACTGCAGTCCAGCCTGGTCAACAGAGTGGGGCTCATTCTCAAAAAAAAAGGGTTCATACATAGAGAACTGGTTAAAAACAAGAAGAAAAATTCGTTGAGGAAGACTATCCAAATGTGAAAAAGAAAGTGCTGTTGGTAAAATCTTTTTGGGGGGCCCAGGGGAGGGGGTCCCACAGAATTTAGCTTCCAGGGCAACTGTAAGCACACATTCCCTGGAGAATATCGTCAAGGTATATAAGAAAAAAAGACATATAAGTTATAGTATGTGCTCATTTTTGCAAAAGTAAGCAAGCATTTTGTATAAGTGTAAAATAAAACTAGAAGAATGCAGACGAGACCACTAACACTAGTTATCTTTGGGGAAGAGTATTAGGAGTATTTTGCAAACTGCAAACTATAAGTCACACCCTGCTGGTGGTTATTTTAATAATTAAAAATAGGCCGAGCATGTGGTGGCTCGTAATTCCAGCACTTTGGGAGGCCAAGTCGGGTGGATCACTTGAGGCCAGGAGTTTGGGACTAGCTTGGCCAACATGGTGGAACCCTGTCTCTACCAAAAATACAAAAATTAGCCAGGCATGGTGGTGCGAGCCTGTAATCCCAGCTACGCAGGAGGCTGAGGCACAAGAATAGCTTGAGCCTGGGAGCCAGAGGTTGTGGTGAGAACACACCATTGCACTCCAGCCTGGGTGACAGAGTAAACCCTGTCTCAAAAAAATAAATAAATAAAAAATAAAAGAATCAGCCGGGCATGGTGGCTCATGCCTGTAATCCCGGCACTTTGGGAGGCCAAGGTGGGCAGATCTCCTGAGGTTGGGAGTACGAGACCAGCCTGACCAACATGGAGAAACCACATCTCTACTAAAAATACAAAAGTAGCAGGCATGGTTGGGTATGCCTGTAATCCTAGCTACTCAGAAGGCTGAGGCACAAGAATCGATTAAATCTAGGTGGAGGTTGCAGTGGGCCAAAATTGCGCCACTGCACTCCAGCCTGGGTGACAAGAGCAAAACTGTGTCTCAAAAATAAATAAACAAATAAATGAACTTGAAAAAATAAATAAAATTGAACAGGACAAAACAGAAAATACTGCTTTGAAAAGCTTTTGTTGCCATATATTCTGTGTGTATACATGTGCTTCCCTGGGTTGCAATATGAAATGTATTTTTTGCTATAGGTCATATGAAAGAAAAACAAAAGGAAAAACATTAGATTGTCTATCTGAAGTGAGAGGAGAGTTTATTTCTATAACATATGCTTTTGTCCTGTCCAGGACTTTCCCTCAGGTTTTCCCAATCTTTAGATCCTTTTCAATTAAAAAACAATTTCTGCCGGGCACGGTGGCTCAAGCCTGTAATCCCAGCACTTTGGGAGGCTGAGGCGGGTGGATCATGAGGTCAAGAGATTGAGACCATCCTGGTCAACATGGTGAAACCCCATCTCTACTAAAAAAACAAAAAATTAGCTGGGCATGGTGGTGCGTGCCTGTAATCCCAGCTACTCAGGAGGCTGAGGCAGGAGAATTGCCTGAACCCAGGAGGCGGAGGCTGCGGTG
>NW_016109056.1:0-1065 GCF_001604975.1 Cebus imitator | reverse complement strand
GACCAGGATGGTCTCGATCTCTTGACCTCGTGATCCACCCGCCTCAGCCTCCCAAAGTGCTGGGATTACAGGCTTGAGCCACCGTGCCCGGCCTGAGCCACAACTTCTAAAGCTTAAAATTAGGCTAGATAATTAGAAACACTAGAATGAGGCCAAAGTGAAACCAGGGCTGTCGTGGAAAATCTGCCACGTATGGTTGTAAGAAAATGAGTAGAGTCAAGAAGCAAGTTAAACACACCAGGGAGACGTAATCAGCAAAATCCAGACTGCGGGGAACACCACTGGACCAAATGGCCCAGTTTCTTCAGCAAATACATTCGGAGAAAAGAAAAAAAGGAGCAGTGGTCGGGGCGGGGGATGGAGGGAACCTGTAGATTAATAGAGACTTTTGTTGTATCAATTAACTGCAATTACAATCTGAATCAAATAAACTTTACAAAATGATGAAGCGTTGAGGCAACTGGAAATTGAAACACTTCCTGGATGTCTGATGTTACTAGGAACAGGCTTTAGTGAGGCTTCTAGAGTCACTGAAAAGAAGAATCAAGGCTGGGCATGGTGGCTCACATCTGTAATCCCAGCACTCTTGTGGCTAAGAGTTTGAGAGCAACCTGGGTAACATAGTGAACCCCATCTCTACAAAAAATTTAGGCTGGGTGCAGTGGCTCATGCCTGTAATCCCAGCACTTTGGAAGGTCCACGTGGATGGGTCCCTTACCTCTGTCCCCATCTTGTAGGTCCCCGTATCTACAAAAAAAATACAAAAATTAGCTGGGCATGGTGGCACACACCTATAGGCCCAGCTACTCAGGCTGAGCCCAGGAGGTTGAGGCTGCGGTGAGCCATGGTCAAACCACTGCGTTCTAGCCTGGTGATAGAGTAAGACCCTGTCTCAAAAATAAATAAATAAATAAATAAATAAATATTAAAAAAGAAGAACCAATTGCAATAAGGATAATCATACATCAGAGCCAGGCGCGGTGGCTCAAGCCTGTAATCCCAGCACTTTGGGAGGCCGAGGCAGGTGGATCACAAGGTCAAGAGATCGAGACCATCCTGGTCAAC
>NW_016109055.1:9634-11273 GCF_001604975.1 Cebus imitator | reverse complement strand
AGATCACCTGAAGTCAGGAGTTCAATACCGGCATGGCCAATACTGGGGAGCCTCCTCTCTACTAAGTAGTCAAAAATTAGCCAGTTATGGTTCTGGGTGCTTGTAATTCCAGATACTCGGGAGGCTGAAACAAGAGAATCACTTGATCCCCAGAAGCAGAGTTTACAGTCAGCTGAGATTGCACCATTGCGCTCCAGCCTGGGTGCCAAGAGCATAGCTCCATCTAAAAATGCATATATTTTATCAAAAATCACTTCTGAATTTTGTCAAATGTGTCTACATCAATTGAGATTCTGTTTCATTTTATTTTGTTGTGTTAATGTGCTGTATCACATAGATACCTACATGTAAAACCTGCCTTAAATGACACAGAAAAATTCTACTTGGATATAATGTGTAATTTAAAAAATATTGTGTTAACCTATAATAATTGTACACTTTTACAGGGAAAATATAATGACCTGACACATACATACATATTAATATGATCAAATCAGGATAGCTGGCATATTCCTCTCCTCAAACATTTATAACTTGTTTGTGGTGAAACATACAAAATCATTACTGCTAGCTATATTGAGATATAATTTATGGTTGATTATAGTCAATCTATTGCACAATAAGACACTCAAAATTATTCTTTCTTTCTAACTGTAACTTTGGACCCATTGACTATTCTTTTCCCAGACTCCCCTCCTTATTAACATTCAAAGAAGTAGTCCTATTCCTACTTCAATGAAACCAACTTTTAAAAATTCCAAATATGCTTGAGAAAAAATGTTGTTTTCATTTGTGTCCAGCATATTTCGCTCACCATAACGTACTCTATGAACACTCACCTTGTTACAGTCACAGAATCTTGTTCTGTTTTTGGACTAAGAATAATCTATTTCATATCTATATGAACATATACATACATAAGAGAATTATATGTATATATACGCATATATATATGCATATATATATACATATATGTATACACACACACACATATATTTGTGTGTGTGTGTGTGTGTGTTCACATCTTTTGACACTATTTAAAAGATGTTTCTGTCTGTTTATCTGTTGATGGGAATGTAAGTGGATTTTTTCTTATCTTAGCTATTGTTACTACCACTCCATAAACATGGAATTGCAGCTATTAAGCATAAAATCAGAGAACAACACTAATTTTAGTTTCTTTGAATGTATACCCAGCAGTAAGACTGCTGCATACACATATATATATGCATATACATATACATATATATACACACACACACACACACATACACACACATATTTGTGTGTATGTGTGTGTGTGTGTGTGTTCATGTCTTTTGACACTATTTAAAAGATGTTTCTGTCTGTTTATCTGTTGATGGGAATGGAAGTGGATTTTTTCATAACTTAGCTATTGTTACTACCACTCCATAAACATGGAATTGCAGCTATTATGCATAAAATCAAAGAACAACACTAATTTTAGTTTCTTTGAATGTATGCCCAGCAGTAAGACTGCTGCTCCATTTTTAATTTTTTAATAAATCACAATACTGTTTTCTATAATGATGTACTAATTTACATTACCTTTTCATTACATTAAACAGATTATATGGAGGTATTTTTATCTACAAATTCTTGCAGTCACATTTTTTTT
>NW_016109055.1:3905-6709 GCF_001604975.1 Cebus imitator | reverse complement strand
TAAATTATCTCAAGGGAAATGTTCCTCAGATGTCTAGGGCAGGGGCAAAATCTTGCCAGCCACTGCTAAAACACAACAAGAGTCAACTTTGCTCCAGTTTCCAACAAGTTCCTCATTTCCATCTGAGACAATCTCAGCTAGATTTCATTGTCCATATGATTATCAGCATTTTGACCAAAGCCATTCAACACATCTCTAGGAAGTTCCAAACCTTCTCACATTTTATTACCTTCTTCTGAACTCTCTAAACTGTTCCAACCACTGCCTGTTACACAGTTCCAAAGTCATTTCCATATTTCTCAGTATCTCATAGCAGTGTCCTACTCTGCTGGTACCAATTTGTCATATAAGTCTATTTTTTACAATGCTTACAAAGAAATTAATTTTTAAATAATAGGTTATTGACTCACGGTTAATTGCACATAACAGGGGAGGCTTCACAATCATGGTGGAAGATGAAGGAAGTGCCAAGAGACACCTTACATGGCAATAGGCAAGAGGTAGAGCCAAGTGAAAGCGGAAATCTTTATAGTATCATCAGATTTCATGAAATTTATTTACTGCCATGAGAACATAATGGGAGACAGTGCCACCAGGATTCATTTATTTCCCAGCAGGTTTCTCACACATCTGGTAATTATGGGAGCCACAATTTAATATGACATTTTGGTGGGGACACAGCCAAACCATATCACAGAGTTTGCAAATATTTTTCTCCCATTCCATGGGTTTTCTGTTTACTCCATTGATTTTATATCTGTGCAGGAGCTCTTGAGTCTAACTTAAGTTTGTCAATTTTTGTTTTTATTTATATTGCTTTTGGGGATTTAGCCATAAATTTTTTAACAAGATGGATTTTGAGAAAGTTATTTCCTAAGTTTTCTTGCAGGATTTTTATAGTTTGACGCCTTACATTTAAGCTTTTAAACTAATTGTCAGTTAATTTTTGTATATAGTGACAGCTGGAGTCTAGTTTCATTCCTCTGAGTATATTGTTCATTTTAAAGTCATGTTATTTGTCATTTTGCCAATTGAGTTGTTTGAATTCACTGTGTATTCTAGCTATCAACCTACTATAAGTTTTTTGGGGCAAATATTTTCTCCTATTCTATATTTTGTCTCATTTTTTTCTTTGCTGTGCAGAAACTTTTAAGTTTTCTCTCCTGAATACTGTTTTTTTTTAAGATTTATTTATATTAGAAGGTAAGATAATTCTTTTGCTGCTTGAATTTTGTAGTAAGGTAGTCATATGAATGATAGAATCCTTCAGTGAGGTATCCAGGGCCCAGCCCAACAGATTATTNTTCTATGAAGCCTCACCAAAAACTAGTATTATTTTACTTTTTAACAAAAGCCATTCTGATTGTTATGACATGATAACTTGTGGCTTTTGACTTCCATTTCTTTGAGGATGAGTGACAATAAGCATTTTTTTTCATACATTTGTTAGCAAACTGCCTGCATTTCTTTTGAAAAATGTGTGTTCATGCATTTGCCCCTATTTAAAAGATGCTGGACATTAGAACTTTGTCAGATGCCTGGTTCACTAGTCCATTTTCATGCTGCTGATAAAAACATACCCACAACTGGGTAATTTACAATGAATAAGAACTTTAATGGATTCACAATTCCTTCTGCCTGAGGTGGCCTCACAATCATGGTAGAAGGCAAAAGCCGTGTTGTGTAGGGTGGCAAACTAAAGAGAATGAAAACCAAGTGAACGAGGGAACGCCTTATGAAAAATACAAAATTTTGTGAGACTTATTCACCACCAACAGAACAGTATGGGGAAACCACCTCCACGATTCGGTTGTCTCTCACCAAGTCTCTTGCACAAGATTCAGAAATAATGGGAGGTACAATTTAAGTTAAGATTTGGGTGGGGACAGAGACAAAGCATATCATGCCAACCTGGGCTCCTCCCAAATCTTATGGTCTCACATTTCAAAATCAATTCTATCTTTCCAACACTCCCCCAAAGTCTTAACTCATTTCAACTTTAAATCAAATGTCCAATGTCACATCTAAGACAGACCAAGTCTGTTCTGCCCATCAGCCTGTAAAATCAAAACAAGTTTGTTTTTGCTACATACAAGGTGTATACAAGTATTGGGTAAACATACCTATTCCAAATAGGATCAATTGGCCAAAACAAAGGGGCTAAAAATGCCATGCAACACCAAAATCTAGTAAGGCAATCACTAAACATTAAAGTTCTCCTTTGTGACTCTGCAAGAAACAGACTCCCTCCAAGCTAGTTTTGTAGACTGGCAGTGAGTGTCTTTGACTTTTCCAGGTACCAGTGCAAGATATCAGTGGATCTATCATTGTAGATGACCGTGGCCCTCTTCTCTCAGTTCCACTAGGCACTTTCCCAGCTGGGACACTGTGTGGGAACTTGGACCCCAAATTTCCCTTCTTCTCTCTGCCTTAGCAGGATTTCTCCATGAGGGCCCCACCCCTGAAGCAAACATCTATATGAATATCAGATGTTTCCATACATGCCCTGAAAAGTAGGTGGAGGTTCCCAAATTTTAATTTTTAACTTCTGTGCATACACAAGTGCAATACCATGTGACTGTTGCCAAGGCTTCAGGCTTGCAGCCTCTGAAGCCATGGTCCAAGCTGTACTTTGTTGTCTCCATTTAGCCATATCTGGAGCAATTGAGACAGAGGCTGCACACAGCAACAGGACCCTGAGTCTAGCCCAGTAAACTACTTTTTCCTCCTAGGCCTCTGGGCCTGTGATGGGAGTGGCTGCTGTGAAAATCCCTGATATGCCCTGGCAACATTTTTTTTTTTTT